>NC_092053.1:113816765-114116765 GCF_003086295.3 Arachis hypogaea
TTACGGCGCGAGATAAGGCTTAGGGTAATTAGGGTGTTACACATTACATAATAATGATTCATATTCATACCTCATATCTTCTTTTTCCTCCCTCAAGAATCATATGCTTGATTTATTATATTGGACTGCATATATGATTTATATTCAATTATTTATCATTGTATAAGTTATTTATAATGATTTTGTAGTTGCTTTGGTTATATTGATCTAAGGCAGACAGGGTATATTGAACCTGAAGAGGTAGAGTGCTTTTTCTATTTCCTTTAGCAATCAGCATGGTATTAGCGGCTATATTGCTGCTTTTAAATATATGAATCCTCTATTTTATTGTTAGTTTCAATATTTTGTATGCATATATTATCAAAAAGAAATTTGATCATGGTTAAAATTGAAAATTTAAATACTTGTGGTCTTAGAATTGAATCAGTAATGTAGATTTTATCTAATTTTTTAATATGTTTGGGTTCAGCTCCTCCCCTCCCTCAATTATGAATGCTATGTTGGTTAGTGGCTGTCATGCTAGACAGAATTAAGTAAATTTCAGTTAGAGAGAAAAGTATTCCATTTTTGTAATTGTTATGACGTAAGAATAACTTAGAGTTTACTCATAAATAATTTGAGTTTTTTTAGTTATGCCTAAATTAACATAATGTAAAGTGCTTTGGAAAAAAAAAGAGACTTCAGTTTAATTATGAACAATTATTTACTAGATTTTGAAGGCATTCAATTATTAAAACATGTTTGATTCTTTTAGAATTATCACAATTTTTGTTATACTGATTTCAAAACTCATGTACAAATATAACAAGAAGGCTGTAGAAATAAAAAATAAAAAATAGCAACAAGAATTATATAATGTGAAGTCTTTCTCATTAATGTAAGACCCAGTTAATTAGCGGCTAATTAACCCATAAATGAGAATTTATTCTAGAAAGCCAAAAATGTTATTTTATGGCTAAATGTGATAGAGGAGATTGAGACGAGAATTTCAGTACCAATTTTATAGAAATCGGACCAAGATTGGACCAAACGGGCCAAACCGGTCCAACCGGACCCAAAGTGGGCCCTTGGCCCAACTAAACTAAACCAAAACCCTAGTTTTCAGCACTCTCTCTCCTCACAACACACTGAAAATGGAGGCTATGGAGGGAAGAACACTCTCTCAAGTTCTTTCTCTCACTTGATCTTCAAACCACCATAACTTTTGATCTAGAGCTCCGATTGCCGCTCCGTTTGTGGCCACGCGTTCACCGCGGAGAGCTCTACAAAACCCATACAATTAATCTTGAGGTAAGCCACGTTTTACTGTTCGAAATTCCAGCCCTTGATTTCGAGTTTCATGAGCAAAAATGTTGAGATTTTGGGTTCTTTGATGTTATAGGACCCAACTCTCTTGAAGGAGAAGGTTAATCTTGTCTCCTTGGACCTCAACCCTAGTGTAATTTGTTGTTCTATGAGGTTTGGGCATTGAGATGTTGTGTATGGGTATGATGATTTGTGGCTTAGGTTGTGTATATGTGAATATTGGAGCTTGATTGGTGATTTTGAAAAGCTTGGAAGAGGGTTTTGTGTGACAAAATCTGTTCTTGGAGGTGTTGAGACCTTGAGAGCTTGAGGACAAGTGGTTTGGAAGTGCTCCGGTTGAGCTTGGGAAATCGGCTAAGGTATGGTTTCGGTTCCCCGTATCTAATATGTAATGTGGTAGGAAATACTTAGGCTAGAGGCCCTAAGATAGGCATTGAATTGTTGGTGTTGTTGAATAGTTGAGATATATGATGTGTTCATATATGTGATTATGAATATTGATGCCTTGATTGTGTGATGTATGAGAAATGCATGTTGTGATATATGCTTGATGGGTGATTGAGGTTGAATTGATGGGTGGTACCATGTTGATGGTGAGTATGATGTTGATCATGTATAATGATGGTTGATTTGGAAATTAATATTATTGGAAATTGGGATGAGAATGATGTATGACATGAGATTGTGTTTGTCCTTTAGTCATTGATTAAGAAGTGTTAAAATGGTTGGAGGTAGTTTTGGAAATTTTGGTAAAATGTCAATGTGTGAGTTGAGGATGGCTTGTTGTTGATTTTGGTACATTTCGAATGATTTCAAAGAGAAGGGTTGAAATTGGCATGTTTTGATTGATTTTGAAAAGAGTTGAAAGTGGCTTGTTTTGAAAATGGCACTTTGTGGTTTTGATGAAAACATGGTTTTTGGGCATACTTTGACGGGACATAACTTGGACTACGGATCTCTGATTTCTGCCAAATCTGTTTAGAAATAAATTAAATCCGGGATGTCCATGCCGTTTGAAGAACGGGTGAAAAATGATTTAAAATGAGAGAGTTATGACCGTCGGAAGATTGGGGGTTGAATCTGTGAATTCTGCAGTTTTTAACTTAGAAAATTTTTAGCAGAATGACCCCCGCGCGTAGGCGCACTTGGCGCGTACGCGCCGTTCTTCCAGGAAGCGCCATCCACGCGTGCGCGTGATGTGCGCGGGCGCGCCGAATGTGCTGCACCCAATGCCCAGCCATTTTCCAGAGAGTTGTGCCAGAGTTGTGCCAGTTTTGTGCCTAGGGCACAAGAGTACCCACGCGTACGCGTGGCTGACGCGTGCGCGTTGTTTAGCTAATTTTCAACCCGCGCGTATGACGCTTGCGCGTAGATGAGTTATAAGGCCATCAGCGCGTGCGCGTGGAGTGCGCGTACGCGTGGCCCTGTTTTCATCCCAAAGTTGATTTTGAGTTTTAAAAGCCAAATTTCATACTTCTAAGCCTCCGATCTCACCACTTATGTCTTAAATCATTATGATATGCCTAGCATGAGAAAAGGGCTAGTGACTGTGGTAACTGCGAGTGAAGCAAGGGGAAAATGAATGATCATTGAGGATCAAAGATGATTATGTGAGATGCGGAGAATGGCGGTGGAAGTGCTTGTTATGCCATGGGCCGAAGGGCCATAATTGTTAATGAATTGGCTGGTTATGGATTTAACCGTGAGCCGGATGGCTAGATTATTGCCGTGTTACGGCGGAGCCATGTTTATGGCCAAGTATAAATGCATATATGCTGTTGATTGAATTGTGTATGTTTGCACTTCCACCATTGGAGATGAGGGTTTCCTTGGGTAGTAGCAATGGCTAGCCACCATGTGCTCCAGGTTGAGACTCGAAGCTCTTTTGACCGTATGTCGTAAGTGTGGCCGGGCACTGTGAAAGGCCCGGATGAGCTCGCCCCGTAAATATCACCAGTGAGGGTGATGGATATGGATCATGATTAAGATCAAGTTTATGATGAGTATAACTTGAGTTGGGGATGCACGACAGAGGGACAGTCCAATGGTTAGCTACCAGGACTTGTCGGGTTGGCTCTATAACCGACAGATGATATCATCAGCCACTAGGGACAGGCATGCATCATAAGCATACTACATGAATTGTTTGAGATTGCCTATTGACTGCATATTACTTGCTAATTGCCTAAATGCCTTATCTGTTCCTATTTGTAAATCTCTTGTCTGATATAACTGTGTTTGCTATATTATACTCCTGTTGGTGGTTGGGAGGTCTGAAAGAATTGGAAAGGGAAGTATTAGTTAGACTGAAGAATCTTTAGTCAGTTGCCACTTACGGTTTAGCTTGTTTATAAGCTTTGATATTATCTGGAGGAAGCTCTAGGATTGCCTTCGGCTTTCCTCTATTATTATGTATTATATATGTGGAAGCTGTTACTGTGCTGGGGACCTCTGGTTCTCACCCATGCGGATTTTGTGGTTTTCAGATGCAGGACGCGAGGCTTCTCGTTGAGGCATGCTGGAGACTTCTGGATTAGCGAAGATCCTTTGTTCTTGGGACTCTGTTTGGTTTATATATCTTGTTTAGATACTTTTATCTCCATTAAATAATACAAACTGTGATGACTCCTTCTAGAGGGGATTTTTGGAGAATAGGTTTTCTGTATTTATGTCCCTTTGGGTTTCCTTTGGGGTTTCCTTATTTTATCATATGTATATATTGCTATGCTCGGACCGGTTCTCTTCGCAGCTGGGTTTTGAGTCTTGATATTCTTGTTTTTGACACTCTTTATATATATGATCTCGCGTTAGCTTATCCCGGTTCGTTACGTTATCGATCGGAGTGTTGCCCGTTCGAGTTACGGTTTGTGTTTACCCCCTTTTTCTACAAAGGCTCCTAGTTATAATCAATTATTCATACTACTATACGTACTAAATTTTTGTTTTAGAGGTCGTAATACCTTGCCATCTCTGAATTATGACTTAAGCATAAGACTTTGTATGGTAGGGTGTTACATTATGGTATCAGAGCAGTTCGTTCCTGTAGAGCCTGAGGAATGGACTGACTATGCTTCTGTGCATTCTCTGTGTGTGTGTGTGTTATGTGCTGTTAGTATATCTACTTGATATAATTGGCATAAACGTTCATGAGCATACATTTGGGACTTTGAAGCACTAGACTTCCGATATTGAGACTGATCAACTTAATATCGATTGTTTGGTGTGTAGAGGAACCAAATGGCGTCTCGTGTACGCGGTAGAGGTCGTGGGAGAGGTCGTACTAATGCTCGTGCGCCGGAGACTAACCCTAATGACCCGGTGAACTTTATGACTACGTTGGAGAATATGGCTGCTGCTATGCAAGCCACTGCTGAGGCTCTTGGTCAACAGATGAATAACCATGGTAATGACGGAGGTGGAGTTCAGGGCCCGATGACACTGGCAAACTTTTTGAAGGTTAATCCCCCAAAGTTCAAGGGAACTACTAGCCCGACTGAGGCCGATACATGGTTTCAGGCTATGGAACGAGCACTGCAAGCGCAGGTGGTACCTGAAGGGCAGCGTGTGGAGTTTGCTACCTATTTGCTCACTATTGAAGCGTCGCATTGGTGGCAGGGTATTCGACCCCTTCTGCAGCAGGGTGATGATTATATCACTGGGACGTCTTCCAAGAGGAGTTCTATAAGAAGTACTTTCTGACTTCTGCTAGGACAGCCAAGGAGCTTGAATTGTTGCAGCTGAAGCAGGGTACTATGTCCGTATCTGAGTATACTGACAAGTTTGAGGAGCTGTTCAGATTCTCTCGTATGTGTCAAGGGACTCTGGTGGAATATGAGGAATAGAAGTGTGTTAAGTACGAAGGAGGACTCCGGAGCGATATTTTCAGTTCAGTGGGGCCAATGGAGATTAGGACTTTCTCCGAGCTGGTGAACAAGTGTAGGGTTGCTGAGGAGTGTGTGAAGAGGGCAACCGCTGAGAAAGGAAGTCACAAAGGATCATTTTCGCAGAATCGAGGGAAGAGCTTTGCACCTAGAGGTCCGCCTTTTAAGAGGGGAAGTTCTTTTAGGAGGCCCAACAACAACTACTCCCAATGGAAAAGGTTTGGGAAGCAGCCTCAAAATGATCAATCTTGTACTAGGTGTGGAAGTCACCATCCGGGAGTACCATGCAAGGCCAGATGGGGTTTGTGCTATAATTGTGGAAAGGCGGGCATAAAGCCACAAGTTGTCTGGTGAAGCAGAAGCAAGGTGCTGGGAAAGCACAACAGACTGGTCGGGTGTTCACCACCTCAGCTGTGGTGCAGAAGGATCTGAGACACTCATTCGAGGTAACTGTGAAATGGCTGGTCAAACTTTAAATGCTCTATTTGATTCGGGAGCATCGCATTCATTTATAGCATTTGAGAAAGCCCATGAATTAGGATTGAAGATTGTAACCTTAGGTTATGACTTAAAAGTGTATAATGCTACCCATGAGGCCATGGTAACTAGGCTAGGATGCCCGAAAGTTTCGTTTAGGTTCAAGCAGCGTGATTTTGTCCATAATTTAATCTGCTTACCGATGATCGGTCTTGATCTTATCTTGGGATTGGACTGGTTATCTGAGAACCATGTCCTGCTTGATTGTTCTACAAAGTCGGTGTACTTTATGCCGGAAGATACAGAAGGGCCGGTCGTGGTGAATAATTATTACTTGAATTCGATGATGGTGAACTGTTCTGGAATCGAATGTCAGGGTATCCTGTTGTTAACCGCTGGTGTTTCGGGTGATGATCAAAAGTTGGATCAGATTCAGGTAGTGTGTGAGTTTCCGGAAGTGTTTCCCGATGATATTGAGGAATTTCCACCTAACCGAGAGGTCGAGTTTGCTATTGAGTTGGTGCCTGGGGCGGGACCAATCTCAAGTGCTCCTTATAGGATGTCACCGTTAGAGATGGCCGAGCTAAAGTCTCAATTAGAGGAATTGTTGGGTAAGAACTTTATCCGACTAAGTGTTTCCCCGTGGGGTGCTCCAGTGTTACTGGTAAAGAAGAAAGATGGAAGTATGCGGCTCTGTGTGGATTACAGGCAGCTGAACAAGGTCACCATAAAGAATAAGTACCCATTGCCAAGGATTGATGATCTCATGGATCAGTTACAAGGAGCTGGGGTTTTCTCTAAGATCGATTTGCGATCCGGTTATCACCAGATAAGAGTGAGGGGTGAGGATATCCCTAAGACCGCTTTCAGGACTCGTTATGGTCATTACGAGTATACAGTATTGTCCTTTGGGTTGACGAACGCTCCTGCAGTATTCATGGATTACATGAATAGAGTATTCCGTCCGTTTCTGGATAAATTCGTTGTTGTCTTCATTGACGACATACTGATTTACTCCAAAACTGAAGAAGAGCATGCAGAACACTTGAGGACCGTGTTGCAGATTTTAAAGGAGAAGAAACTCTATGCGAAACTGTCTAAGTGTGAGTTTTGGAAGGATGAGGTGAAGTTTTTGGGTCACATGGTGAGTAAGAAGGGAATAGCCGTAGATCCAACTAAGGTAGAAGCTGTGATGGATTGGAAGCAACCAACCACAGTAACTGAGATAAGGAGTTTTCTGGGTTTAGCTGGCTATTACCGAAGGTTCATCAAAGGCTTTTCGCAATTAGCCTTGCCGTTGACAAAGTTAACTCGCAAAGACACTCCGTTTGTTTGGACTCCTGAGTGCGAGGAGAGCTTTCAGGCATTGAAGAAAAAGCTGACCACTGCACTGTGTTGGTGTTACCTGAGCTGAACGAACCATTTGAGGTGTACTGTGATGCCTCACTAAAGGGTCTAGGATGCGTGCTGATGCAGCATCATAATGTGGTGGCGTATGCCTCACGACAGTTAAGACCTCATGAAGTTAGTTACCCTACGCACGATCTGGAACTCGCTGCGGTCGTGTTTGCCTTGAAGGTGTGGAGGCATTATCTCTATGGGGTTAAGTTCCAAGTCTTCTCCGATCACAAGAGCTTGAAATACCTCTTTGATCAGAAAGAGCTTAATATGAGGCAAAGGAGGTGGATGGAATTGTTGAAAGATTATGACTTTGAGTTAAATTACCATCCTGGAAAGGCGAATATAGTGGCGGATGCGTTAAGTCGGAAGTCGTTATATGCGTCTTGGATGATGCTTCAAGAGGAGAAGTTGCTCAAGGGATTCGAGAGTCTAAAAATTGGTGCTCGAGAAGTATCTGGAACCTTGTGTTTGAGCCGATTAGAAATCTCGAGTGACTTTAAGTCCGAACTCCTAAAGGCTCATGAAAATGATGAAGCGTTATGGAAGGTGTTACCGGCTATCGAGCAAGGAAAACAGTGGAGAGTGTCGGAAGAAAAAGATGGGTTATGGAGATTCAAGGGTAGGATCATTGTGCCAGATGTTGGCACTTTGAGGCAAGATATCTTAAAGGAGGCACACAAAAGCGGATTCTCCATTCACCCGGGGAGTACTAAGATGTACCATGATTTAAAGGCGATGTTTTGGTGGCCGGGTATGAAGAATGATGTGGCGGAATATGTTTCAAAGTGCTTAACTTTTCAAAAGGTAAAGATTGAACATCAAAGACCTTCCGGGATGTTGCAACCCTTAGAGGTTCCGCAATGGAAGTGGGAAAGTATTGCAATGGACTTTGTGTCGGGATTGCCAAGGACTAGGACTGGTTTTGATGCTATCTGGGTGATCGTGGACCGACTGACAAAGTCAGCTCACTTTTTACCCGTTCGGATGACTTACACCCTTGAGGAGCTAGCTCGGTTATACATAAAGGAGATTGTGAGACTCCATGGTGTACCTGCTACTATAATCTCTGATAGAGATCCTCGTTTCACTTCGAGATTCTGGGGTGCATTTCAGAAAGCTTTTGGAACCCGATTATGCTTGAGTACAGCTTACCATCCTCAAACAGATGGTCAATCTGAGAGGACGATCCAAACACTAGAGGATATGTTGAGAGCTTGTGTTTTGGATCAACCAGCAAGTTGGGATTGGTATATGCCGTTAGTGGAGTTTGCATACAATAATAGTTACCATGCGAGCATCGGAATGGCTCCATATGAGGCATTGTATGGAAGGAAATGTCAATCTCCACTATGTTGGTATGAAGCTGGAGAAAAAGGCTTGTTGGGGCCGGAAATGATAGCTGAGACCATAGAACAAGTCAAGAAAATCCGAGATAGGATGCTTACGGCGCAGAGTCGCCAAAAGAGTTACGCCGATCAGAGGCGGAAGCCTTTGGAATTTGAGGCAGGAGATCATGTTTTCCTGAAGGTTACTCCAACCACAGGAGTAGGTAGGGCGATTAAAGCGAAGAAGTTGAATCCTCGATATATTGGTCCATTTCAGATCCTAGAGAGGATTGGGCCGGTGGCATATCGAATGGCTCTACCACCTCATCTTTCGAACCTGCACGACGTGTTTCACGTGTCGCAGCTTCGGAAGTACACCCCTGATGCTAGCCATGTGTTAGAACCCGAATCGGTTCAGTTAAGGGAAGATTTGACGCTTCCAGTGGCTCCAGTCAGAATTGATGATACTAGAATCAAACGACTGCATGGAAAAGAGGTTTCATTAGTCAAAGTGGCTTGGAGTCGAGGCGGTGTTGAGGAACACACTTGGGAACTTGAGTCGGAGATGCGAATGGATTATCCGCACTTATTCTCAGGTAATTGCATTTGAATTTTGTGGGCAAAATTCCCAATTAGGTGGGTAGAATGTAAGACCCAGTTAATTAACGGCTAATTAACCCATAAATGAGAATTTATTCTAGAAAGCCAAAATTGTTATTTTTATGGCTAAATGTGATAGAGGAGATTGAGACGAGAATTTCGGTACCAATTTTATAGAAATCGGACCAAGATTGGACCAAACGGGCCAAACCGGTCCAACCGGACCCAAAGTGGGCCCTTGGCCCAACTAAACTAAACCAAAACCCTAGTTTTCAGCACTCTCTCTCCTCACAACACACTAAACACGCTGAAAATGGAGGCTATGGAGGGAAGAACACTCTCTCAAGTTCTTTCTCTCACTTGATCTTCAAACCACCATAACTTTTGATCTAGAGCTCCGATTGCCGCTCCGTTTGTGGCCACGCGTTCACCGCGGAGAGCTCTACAAAACCCATACAATTAATCTTGAGGTAAGCCACGTTTTACTGTTCGAAATTCCAGCCCTTGATTTCGAGTTTCATGAGCAAAAATGTTGAGATTTTGGGTTCTTTGATGTTATAGGACCCAACTCTCTTGAAGGAGAAGATTAATCTTGTCTCCTTGGACCTTGGGTGTGGTAAGATTCTCAACCCTAGTGTAATTTGTTGTTCTATGAGGTTTGGGCATTGAGATGTTGTGTATGGGTATGATGATTGTGGCTTAGGTTGTGTATATGTGAATATTGGAGCTTGATTGGTGATTTTGGAAAGCTTGGAAGAGGGTTTTGTGTGACAAAATCTGTTCTTGGAGGTGTTGAGACCTTGAGAGCTTGAGGACAAGTGGTTTGGAAGTGCTCCGGTTGAGCTTGGGAAATCGGCTAAGGTATGGTTTCGATTTCCCGTATCTAATATGTAATGTGGTAGGAAATACTTAGGCTAGAGGCCCTAAGATAGGCATTGAATTGTTGGTGTTGTTGAATAGTTGAGATATATGATGTGTTCATATATGTGATTATGAATATTGATGCCTTGATTGTGTGATGTATGAGAAATGCATGTTGTGATATATGCTTGATGGGTGATTGAGGTTGAATTGATGGGTGGTACCATGTTGATGGTGAGTATGATGTTGATCATGTATAATGATGGTTGATTTGGAAATTAATATTATTGGAAATTGGGATGAGAATGATGTATGACATGAGATTGTGTTTGTCCTTTAGTCATTGATTAAGAAGTGTTAAAATGGTTGGAGGTAGTTTTGGAAATTTTGGTAAAATGTCAATGTGTGAGTTGAGGATGGCTTGTTGTTGATTTTGGTACATTTCGAATGATTTCAAAGAGAAGGGTTGAAATTGGCATGTTTTGATTGATTTTGAAAAGAGTTGAAAGTGGCTTGTTTTGAAAATGGCACTTTGTGGTTTTGAATGAAAACATGGTTTTTGGGCATACTTTGACGGGACATAACTTGGACTACGGATCTCTGATTTCTGCCAAATCTGTTTAGAAATAAAATTGAATCCGGGATGTCCATGCCGTTTGAAGAACGGGTGAAAAATGATTTAAAATGAGAGAGTTATGACCGTCGGAAGATTGGGGGTTGAATCTGTGAATTCTGCAGTTTTTAACTTAGAAAATTTTTAGCAGAATGACCCCCCGCGCGTAGGCGCACTTGGCGCGTACGCGCCGTTCTTCCAGGAAGCGCCATCCACGCGTGCGCGTGATGTGCGCGGGCGCGCCGAATGTGCTGCACCCAAAGCCCAGCCATTTTCCAGAGAGTTGTGCCAGAGTTGTGCCAGTTTTGTGCCTGGGGCACAAGAGTACCCACGCGTACGCGTGGCTGACGCGTGCACGTTGTTTGGCTAATTTTCAACCCGCGCGTATGACGCTTGCGCGTAGATGAGTTATAAAGCCATCCGCGCGTGCGCGTGGAGTGCGCGTACGCGTGGCCCTGTTTTCATCCCAAAGTTGATTTTTGAGTTTTAAAAGCCAAATTTCATACTTCTAAGCCTTCGATCTCACCACTTATGTCTTAAATCATTATGATATGCCTAGCATGAGAAAAAGGGCTAGTGACTGTGGTAACTTGCGAGTGAAGCAAGGGGAAAAATGAATGATCATTGAGGATCAAAGATGATTATGTGAGATGCGGAGAATGGCGGTGGAAGTGCTTGTTATGCCATGGGCCGAAGGGCCATAATTGTTAATGAATTGGCTGGTTATGGATTTAACCGTGAGCCGGATGGCTAGATTATTGCCGTGTTACGGCGGAGCCATGTTTATGGCCAAGTATAAATGCATATATGCTGTTGATTGAATTGTGTATGTTTGCACTTCCACCATTGGAGATGAGGGTTTCCCTGGGTAGTAGCAATGGCTAGCCACCATGTGCTCCAGGTTGAGACTCGAAGCTCTTTTGACCCTATGTCGTAAGTGTGGCCAGGCACTGTGAAAGGCCCGGATGAGCTCGCCCCCGTAAATATTCACCAGTGAGGGTGATGGATATGGATCATGATTATGATCAAGTTTATGATGAGTATAACTTGAGTTGGGGATGCACGACAGAGGGACAGTCCAATGGTTAGCTACCAGGACTTGTCGGGTTGGCTCTATAACCGACAGATGATATCATCAGCCACTAGGGACAGGCATGCATCATAAGCATACTACATAAATTGTTTGAGATTGCCTATTGACTGCATATTACTTGCTAATTGTCTAAATGCCTTATCTGTTCCTATTTGTAAATCTCTTGTCTGATATAACTGTGTTTGCTATATTATACTCCTGCTGGTGGTTGGGAGGTCTGAAGGAATTGGAAAGGGAAGTATTAGTTAGACTGAAGAATCTTTAGTCAGTTGCCACTTACGGTTTAGCTTGTTTATAAGCTTTGATATTATCTGGAGGAAGCTCTAGGATTGCCTTCGGCTTTCCTCTATTATTATGTATTATATATGTGGAAGCTGTTACTGTGCTGGGGACCTCTGGTTCTCACCCATGCGGATTTTGTGGTTTTCAGATGCAGGACGCGAGGCTTCTCGTTGAGGCATGCTAGAGACTTCTGGATTAGCGAAGATCCTTTGTTCTTGGGACTCTGTTTGGTTTATATATCTTGTTTAGATACTTTTATCTCCATTAAATAATACAAACTGTGATGACTCCTTCTAGAGGGGATTTTTGGAGAATAGGTTTTCTGTATTTGTGTCCCTTTGGGTTTCCTTTGGGGTTTCCTTATTTTATCATATGTATATATTGCTATGCTCAGACCGGTTCTCTTCGTAGCCGGGTTTTGAGTCTTGATATTCTTGTTTTTGACACTCTTTATATATATGATCTCGCGTTAGCTTATCCCGGTTCGTTACGTTATCGATCGGAGTGTTGCCCGTTCGAGTTACGGTTTGTGTTTACCCCCTTTTTCTACAAAGGCTCCTAGTTATAATCAATTATTCATACTACTATACGTACTAAATTTTTGTTTTAGAGGTCGTAATACCTTGCCATCTCTGAATTATGACTTAAGCATAAGACTTTGTATGGTAGGGTGTTACAATTAACGTATATATGATTGGGGAATTCAGTGAAGTCTTTCCCATGATCGTCATTTACAAAAAAAAATTCTATAACATGAAGTCAGAAGCATTCTAATTTAAGCAAGGTAATTATATATTTGTGTTGTTCTTGTCACTTCTACATACTTTCTATCTATCAGACTTTCTATTATTTTCTTTATGTTTGTGGGCTTTATTGGAAATTTGAGTTGCTTCAAAAAAAATTGTAATCAGAAATAAGTTCAATTTGTTATTCTATTGGACTTTGATATTCATATATGTGTGAATATATTCATTTATTTTATCATTCTATTGGACTTTGTTATTCTATTAGTTCTTCATTTAATTAAATTTCTTTTATCTTTAGTAGACTAGCTACCTACTATTTTTCAAATATATAACATTATAATTCAGGTTTCAATCTTGACTTTTAAATTATTAATGATGATGGAGAGTTAAAAAGTGACCAAGACTAATGAAAAATCTGTTTATTATTGTATTCCATTTCTGATGTGGAGGTTTTTTTTCATAATTGAATATAATTATTTTTCATTATAGAATTAATAATTTAACTAAAAAAATTTTACTTTTTTCTCGGGATGAAGCAAATAAGGAAAGTGACTATAGTATTTAGAATAACAATTTCACGAAATTGTTGCTCCACAGTAGGCATCACAAGGACATTACTATCGTAATTATGCTGAATCTGAAACACTTAATGTTTTGAATTTCACAGGACTTATGTTTCATTGGCAATATTATTTTCAGGTGCCGTCCTTTTTCTTGCAGTTACGATAGATAGATTAGATCAGAACTCCAAATTAGAAGAAAGACTATTGTGGTAATAAAAAAATTGGAAGCAACTAAAGTATTGAAAAAAAAAAAGAGACAAATCAAAAGTAAAACTATACAGCTAGAATCTAATCTCAAGTCTAAATAGGGGATATGGTATGTATTATGTAAGCACTTTATTGTTTGATTATAGGCTTTAGGTTATTTCTTTTTTTAATTTGCATTTTTTTGTATAGTCAATGGAATTGCACATTTATATCGACATATATCCATGTTTTGAAGCTAAATATAGAAGCTAAATTGTAAATTTCAACTGCCACAAAGGCTGTTTTCAAGAGTTTAGAGTTCTTTTTACCATTAACAGTTTTCAAAATAAAATCAAAGAGGCTAACTTTTTCCCTTTAAAGTTATGTTATCCTTTGGTCTTTACGGTATTGGGGTTTAAACCTACTATTTTGTAATATATACTCTGAAAATTTTTTTAATTGCTGTGAATATATTTTTGTTACTTTTTGTGAGTTTAAAAATTAACTAAATATATTGGATCCTTTTAGTATTTAGTGATCACTATCAATTACCTACTGCTGCTATTTTTTATTTTCACTATTCATTAGTCACTCTAAATATATTTGTTTTAGTTAGATTTTAATTTTAATTCTCAAGATAGTCTTAATTCTAGAATTTTTCAAGAACTTGAAGCTCAATTAGTTAAAGAGAATGATGAGTGTAAAGGTACTATATCTTGTCTACATGTATCTGTTGATTTTTAATTAATAATTTCTTACGTTGATTATTCATTGCAACAATGTTTCTTTTTCTGATTTTTTTTGTTCAATAAAAAATTCAAAATCAATTCGAGAATAAGAAAGTTTATTAGAGTGCACAAAATGAGTTAAATAAACACTATTATGAAAAAATTATCTCTTTTATATAGAGTTAAAAATTTTTTCTTAATATATTGGTGTAATTTCTTTTTTCATAGTGATCTAATCTTGTGAATTGTGAGTGTTCTTTTGTTGATATTTAATACTTTAAAATTTTTACATCATACTTTGCTTCACTTTTATTTATTTATTTATTTTTTTGTTCTTCCCTCCCACTTTTATATTTCTCTTAAATTTTATTTTTTATTTCTACTAAATTCTCTTTGGTATAAGCTTTTACTACTATTAGTAGCATTTGGATTCTCAAAGCAATTTTTTGTTCACTATTAGTTTTGGAAAGAAGTGATCAGATGTGGCTATCTTGGTTACACTTGCTCTGTCAATAGTAAAAAAGGACCTTCAAAGGCCATGAGGTTGCTATCAAAAGCGAAGGTTACGTTATTTTTATTTTTATTATTAAAACTTTGATTTTGATTGGTTCTTGAGTTTCATATTTTTAGAGTTTTGATAAAGATCTCAGTTTTTATTTACATACAATTTTTTTTCACAGTAGATCCTCAAAAATTAATATTGTACTAGAGTTTGTTGTAAATACTCTTCAACTATGGTTTCACTAATTTTTTTCTCTCATATTAATTTATTTATTTGATAATTTATTGGATAAATCGTACTCTCTCATATATAATTTTTTTTTAAAGTTGGATTATGGTATCATAAACATTTTTAGCATTTTTAGCATTTATCTTTATCTGAATTTTTTGCATAGAAAGAAATTGAGAGTCAAATTTAATTTTTTTTATCTTTTTTATTTTTTTTCTTCCACTTAAAATAATGTGTTGTAAGTTACTGTTATTTTAATTGTAATTTGTTAGTATATGGTTACATTTATTTATCAATTGTGTTTTTTTAGAATTTTTTTGAATGTGTATTGAATTACATAAAATTATAATTTTATTGACAGGCTGAGTGCTGATTTATTATATGCATGAATTATATATTTTCTTATAGAAAATGTTTATTTAGATATTTGTATTTAGAGGTTTACTTTCTGGGGTCAGATTGAGCTTATTTGAGTTTGTTTTTGTTTTGAGCTGAAATAGAAATTTGAATAGAAGATTTTTCATATTTAGAAGAAGTTACCTAAAAAGTGAAAAATCATAATGAAAGTTCATGATGTTTGTATTTTGTAAAATATCCTGAGCATGATATTTATGTGTTTTTTTTTTAAAACATAGATAGATTTGGGTTGAAATTTTGTTCTGTTTGTGTGTTCTTTTGTTTAGATTTCTGTTTGTATTATTACCATTTATTTTATTGATTTTTAGCCATAAATAGTTTTGGCTTGAAATTTTGTTCTACTTGTGAAAAGATTAATTGGAACTTTTTTTTTTCATTTTTCTTTGTGATCTTTGGTTGCTGAGGAATGAACACTGTGTTGTGAGAATCAAATACTACGATAGTTAGTAAATTTTTTTCTGGTGAGATGATTGTTTTATATAAATTATGTTGAATTTGTTCTCTTTTATGTGATTTTAGAATTATTTTTTGATAAGTAAAAGTACATGTTTACTTCTAATTCTCTCTTACATGTTGTTTAAAAAAGTATGGTTTCACTGGACATTTGCTTTGCTGGGTTTTCTTTTTTATTTAATGTTGTTTTGTTTTGTTTTTCGTCTTTATTTCTTTATTTATTTTTTTCTGATTCTATGTGAATGATTTCTTTTATCTAAAATGTTATCTATCACAAGAGAGCTTTTCATTTCATTTTCTCTTTATACTATGCATCTTCACTGTTATTTTTTAGTGGTCTCAACTATTATGTTTTGGACTTGTGGTTATTATTTCATCGCCTAAAACTGTTTGTTTATATTTTCAGGCGGTAGTCATGATTCGGTTAGACATAACTGAATAAATGGAGTGTCATATATTAAGCAAGTTGATAGGATCGCCAGCTTACTGATACTCAGGTTTGTGAATGTTGCTATAAACCTTTATTTACTAAATATTTTTACATGAATCTCCCATTTCTTCCTTTCTTGCATCTTCTCCAAGTAAACACGTTACTGGTGTCCTTATTTTTATATTTGTTGTTTGTGAAACTGGATTTGACAGGGTCGGAGAATTTCATTTAAAAATACATTGGAGTTGACAGGGACGGATATATGTATATGAGTGTGGAGGCAATCGCCCCACTACGATTTGAAATTTTTTTGAGTAGTATATGATAATAATATTTATTTATCCCTACTAAATTATTAAATTTGACCCCACAATAATTTTTTACTCAACTTTTGGTACTTCATACTCAATTTAAAAATTTTATATTATATGTCATTAGAATGATCAATTCTCAATTTAAATAAAATTTATATTTTTTCTTAGAAATCAATTCGAAAGAGTGTTATTTATCTTTTTTTTATATTAGTTTTAATTTTTTTTCTGTAACTACATTAATTGAAAGAACTTTTTCAACTATGAATCTCAATAAGAATTGACTTCTAATTATATAAGTAAATTTCTAAATAAGTATTTACTTATATATATGTAAAAGAAATACTACACATCCAAGTCTTTTTATGAACTAAGTCTAACCAAGTTAAACAATAAAACTTAAAATAATATTAGTCATAACTGATTTTTGTTGTCTTAGACAAATTTGATTGGACTTGGTTAACAAAAAAATATGAATATGTAGCATTATCCTATATAAAAAGATAGATATTTATAAGGGTAAAGTATATTTTTTGTCCCCGAAGTTTGGCAAAAGTTTTTAAAATATCCCTAAGTTTTATTTTGTTTCAATTTTATCCCAAAAGTTTTCGATTTGCATCAAATATACCCTCGGATGCTAAATTATCAAAAAATTTAAGATCAATATAACTATAATGCATGAAAATTATGCTTGATTTGCTTGTGTTGAGAAGTTGTTCTTATGAAATTGTTGTTGAATCGATCTTAGATTTTTTGAAAAATTAGCCGTCAGGGGTATATTTGATGCAAATCGAAATTTTCTGGGAGAAAATTGAAACAAAATAAAATTTAGGGATATTTTTAAAACTTTTGTCAAACTTTAAGGACAAAAAATATACTTTACCCTATTTATAAATAATTATTTTAGTGTTTTTATTTGTAAAATTAGATATTATAAAAACTAATCATGTTATATTTACATCGAAAATAACTACTTGTGTATATATATTGAAATAAAAAATACACATTAAAAATAAATTAAATAATACATATATTTATATATGAATACATAATGATTAATAAATAATTTGATAACTAATTTTTATGTACACGTAATATTTTTATTATAAAAATTATTATTATTATTATTATTATTATTATTATTATTATTATTATTATTATTATTATTATTATTATTATTATTATTTGCCCCACTATCAAAATTTTTTGGATCCGTCATTGGGTGTTGATAACTTCAAATGCAGGGTCTAGTGCGATTTCTAAGGGATGGCACAACTCCATAGGTTTCTTGATTCAAGATGACAAGAAAGCATCATATAGTGCCTTGAAATCGATGGTAATGGAAGAATTGAGAAAGTATCTTAGTCTAGAATTGCTCAACAGGATAGATAAAGTGGTAGTTGTAACATCCTAACTACCCAAGCTCACGCTTCTGGCTACGCAACTCTGATAGCTCGGATATTACGACGACACTTATACTATTTAATACTAAAATATGAGCCTGTTTAAAACTTTAAACCGCAATACCGCTCCCAAAAATACTTTCATCCGATAACATACATCCATAAATACCATACAACTTACAAAACTCATAAAGAGTACATCCATATATATATACAAATATATATATAAATAATATTACAAACATAAACCAATACAATCCCTATCCCTCTTACAGATTATATCAAGATAAAGGCGAGGGTACAATAAACCATAACTAAAACAAATCAGAGCATCACAACAACAATTAAATAAGCTCTTCGTAACTTCTGCGCCCATATCCTGAAAGGGAAAAAATGTAGGGGGTGAGAACATCATCCTCGAAAGGGTTCTCAGTAGAGGGTTTTTGGGAATTACTGTAATAGGACACATGAAGATAAACCGTACCAGTGATTAATAACCATCTTATGCCTCTTTTCAAAAACAACCGTTTACAATAAAAGAGAAATCTGAAATCCTTTTTCTGAAAGAAGAAACTGTTCATTTAAAACAATATTCAAAAGCATTTCAGAAGGTTTATCTATGCTGAACCAAATTAGCCTTTCACGCATTTCCAAACCATAACCACCATACCGAAACCAACCATCGGTCCATCTCAATTCAACCACGGCCCTAGGCCCAAACAATCCAACCAACAACCAATCACCACAATCCAACAGAGTCCCAGATGCAAACACAGGAAGGAAGTTCAAGCACAAACAAACAGTTATTACAAGTAGAACAGTTAGCAATTAATCACATAGGCAAACCAAGTATAATATGCACACCCAACCAATGTTACACAAATGCATATGATGCATGCCTGTCCCTAGTGGCTGATGATATCATCTGTCGGTTATAGAGCCAACCCGACAAGTCCTGGTAGCTAACCATTGGACTGTCCCTCTGTCGTGCATCCCCAACTCAAGTTATACTCATCATAAACTTGATCATAATCATGATCCATATCCATCACCCTCACTGGTGAATATTTATCCATCACCATCACTGGTGAATATTTATGGGGGCGAGCTCATCCGGGCCTTTCACAGTGCCCGGCCACACTTACGACATTGGGTTAACAGAGCTTCGAGTCTCAACCTGGAGCACATGGTGGCTAGCCATTGCTACTACCCAGGGAAACCCTCATCTCCAATAGTGTAAGTGCAAAAATCACAATTATCAATAATTCAGCATATACATGCATTCATTCTCATCCATGGATCAGCATCCATCTCAGCCATCCGGCTTACGGTTCAGTCCAGAACCAGCCAATATTGATAATCACACACAGCCATTCCGGCTCACGGTTCAATCCAGAACCAGTCAATATTCATAATCATACATAGCCATTCCGGCTCATAATAAAACAGCACTTCCACATTCAAAATCATCAAATCCATGAAATCGGCATTTAAGCCATAAATCATTTTCTCAATTCATTTCACTTTGAAATCAAGTTTCAACTCTTTTCAGCCTTGGCTTTAAAGATCTCATATCTCAAATTATCTCAGTCTCATAAGCCAATTTTACTCAAGGAAAATTCCCTTTTTGAAATAAGCCACTCTCGGCTTCCTCTTTCCAAAACTTCCAAAACCATGGAAAGTTAAAGATTTATTTCAAAGTATTCAAAATCACCCATACAACAATGGGATTTCATAACAAAAGTTTCTCGGCAGAGTCCCAAGTCTTTAGGGGAGAATAACATAACTCATTTCGCCAAATTCATTTAAAATCATTAAAACATTGGCTTTCTAATTTGAGTAAGCAAATAGGATCTAAGCCAAACCGAGTCATGTAGTCATTTACTTCTTTCAAAGCCGCTTCCTTTACTTAGGCAAAACCAACTTCAACCCCCATGATAAATTCTAGAACGTTTCAACTGTTCAAAATTGTTTTAGTCTTGCAAGAATTCAGAATTTAAAGAGTACTTAAAACCTTTCTCAAAACATTTCAAAATGAAACTTGTCAATAGACATTCAGGTTCTTTCAAAGTCATTGAAACTTCTTTAATTGAAACCCCCAAGTCAAATTCAAAGGCATAAACCCTTTTCACATCCAAACAGCTTTAAAACACAAGTTTCATCTAAATAACCTTCTCCTGAAAGAGATACAATGCCTTTCTTAAGAAGCAGGACTAAATCACAATTTTCTCTTTATTAATTCATTTCGAAAGCATGAATCATCCTTTTCTCGATAATTCTAATAAAATAGTAGAAGTCTTTAACTCATCATTTTCCAGACAACATTTCAATAAAGACTCGAATTTTATAAAAATTTCGGCAGCACCTCCCCTAAAACTTGGACTTTTGCCACCCGGTTCGGGTCCCAACTAAACCGTTTCTCATTCCTTTTCAACAGCTCAAAACCAGAAATTAATTCAAAAGCAAGCTAAATCCAACGGTCGCCTCAATGGCATACCTCAAGGGAACCATTTCAAAAATCAACTCAATATCAACCGATTTAACTCATTTATAAAGCTTTAAAGAATCGGTTCAGCAATAAATCATTTATCAAAACCAGAGCAATTAAAGCAACCCAGGCTGGATTTCAAGAGCATTCTATCTTTCACATCATCAAAATAATTGACTCAATTCAAACCAATCCTCAACGGATTAAACTCATTTCAAATATTTAAAGAATCAACTTCAAACATTACATTTCACAAGCCACACAACAATTCAGCCAAGCCAACATCCATAATCATTCGAGTCAATCAAATAATACATAAGGCAGATACAATCACTAATTACACCATATCTCACACCAGTATCCATATGTAATAATTCCAATATACAAAATATAGTTTTTTGGAAAGCGCCACTACCTCAAAACGCAATTCCATAATCCAAATGTCTCATAGAGTCCTTTCCGCCTCATCCCGAACTGACGACAACCAAAACTTCAGCTCCCAGTCACGTTCGCAATAACCATAGCAACACTAATCGCAACATACAACAACCGAAACTCAATCTCATAGCAATTAATGCCGCAAAACGTCAGCGTATGATAATAAAGCAGCGATTAAAGGACTCTTCCAAACAAAACGCTTACCGTACTCGAGGGAACCAAGTAGCGGCTGCACCGGTGGCGGTTCCGGTAACACCAACGTCACAGCCGGTGACCAGAGCGACAGCAACCCGCGGTAAACTCCTGACACAACCAGCCTTATCAACAACTCTCACGGCCCATGGAGAAATTAACGGATAAAGAAGCTGAAGCCGAGTTAGAGCTTACCATCATAGAAGACTCGGCGGCTGTTTCCGCTGCAGAGGTGGTGGCAGCGAGGTTTTCCGGCGACAAAGGCTCAGCCTGAGATTCCGGCGGTGGTCCCGGAAGTCAAAGAACTACTCCCTGCGGTCAGAAACATGGAGGCGTAGCTCCCTTCTTCAGCAGCGGCGCCTGTGGCGGTCTGAACCCTCTTCTGACTTACCATCACCAGCAACGACAACTAACATCAGCAGCGGTGAACGGTAGTAGTTCCGGTGTGGTTCCGACGGCCACAACAACTCTGGCGGCCGTACGCGACGGGCGACAACCACTGCATCATCTGGTTGGGCAGCGACAGCTTCTGACGGCAATGGAAGCTCCGGCGGCGTCGCGGGTGGCCTCCCCTGCTCTCTCCTGTAGGGTCGTCTCTCTCTCTCTCCTCGGGTGTCTCCGACAACAACGGTGCGAACGTCGGCGACCACCGTGGCTGCGAGCAGCTCCTTCGACGGCGAGGAACACGGACCCAACGACGACGGCAATCGGTAGCTCTTTCCCCCTTCTCCGTGGCACTCTTCTCAATCTGTCTCTCTCTCTGTTTCGTGCGGTGTCGGCGGAAGCTCGACGGGATGGCGGCGGCGCGAGCTTGGCGGTAGCAAGATGGGACGGCAGCGCTGAGCAGGACGGCGGCGCGATGGCGGCAGGGAGACCAGCACGCCGGCGCAAGTCTTCCTCTCCTTCTCCCTTAATTTCACTTTCTGCTTCCGTTTCCTTCCTTTCATGGAAAAGGAGAAAGGAAACCGTGCGTACTGTGGCTGCTGGGGTATGGGCAACAACGGGTAATCGGGTAGGGTTTCAGGGTTAGGGTTTTACTTTTGTAACTTAGGGTTAGGGGCAATTTGGTACTTTCAAACAGAAATGGAAATAATATATTAATTGAAACCCAATTTAAATCCAACACTAATTATATATAGAAAATACTATTTGCTCACCAATGTCACAAATTATTTTCAATAAAATATCCAAATCAAATAATTAGGAGTAATATAATTAAATCCCTTATTTTCCAAAGTAGCAGTATTAATATTGAAAATATTACTTATTTAATTCAAATCATATAGAAATCCTTATTATTTCACAACTACCAACTTTATACTCTGAATATAGAAAATAATCCAATAATTGTGAAATTGGATAATAATCATAACTTATCTCAAATCTCATAAATCAAAACTTGCCTTAATTATCTTTAATAAAATAATTTCTGAAATTGAGGCTGTAAATAACTATATGATTTGAGACTTGATCATAAAAAGACTTTTCAAAGTTCTGGGTCTTACAGTAGTATTTCAGCCCCTTAAAAAATCACAGGTTGTTTCAAATTTGGTTGAGTCTAAGTTCATCAATTAGTTTTCTTTCAAAGTCCAATTATTTTCATTTTTCACTTATAAACACCCTAAGGATTTTAACTAAAACTAATATCTCTGCATTTTAGAAAATTGGTAATGCAAAAAATCTATAGCTGTTAATAACTACATGCCTTCTTTTAATAAATAAAATTACTAAAGTTTAAAAACTAAGAAAGGATAAGTTGTCTTTCAGTATTTTAAAATCACAAATTAATCATTTTGTACAAAGTTCATATATATAAAGGAGAGGACTACTATGTCAGCTTTTATTTGATATCTTCTGTATTTTTAGGGTTATTTCTTTGTTATTTTTTATTGGCCTTAGTCTTTTGTTTATTTCTTTATTTCTTGATTGAATGATTTATTTCTTTTTTTTTTTCTATTTCTGTGGGGGTAAATATTAGGAATTATTAGTAATATACGAAGTCCATGTTAATTTTATAAGTATCATGAACATTTTTCTTTTTCTAATTTTATGTACTAAAAAAATTCAGTCAGAGTTAGATTTTTTTCATTTTTTTCTTCTAATTAAAATTGTGTATTTTAACTTACTAACCAGATTTCATTTGTATAATAAGCACTGTTATTGTGAATTTTATATATAAATATACATGAACACCACTTGAGTTTTATTTGGATGCTATTTAGATTTTTTTTTCTCACCCCTTCTTCCATTGTGGAGCAACAGCTTATGACTTGGGAGAAGCTTTTTGAGAAAGTTAAAGTAAGTAACACTATTACTTGCTTATTTTTATATAAATTATGTTTTTGTTTTTTTTATGTGGGTTAGTAATATTTATTTTTTTTATGACATGTGAAATTTCATAAGTGTATAAAAGATAAGTAGAATATTTTTTAAAGAAAAATTTTTGAAAAAAGTTGAAAATATTTTACAAGTGATACATTTTTATGCATTTAATTTCAAAAAACTTCTGTGGTAAAAAGTGAAATATTCTATAAGAATCAATGCTGTGTAATTTTTTTCTATAAGTTTATTTAATTTCTATAAGAAATATTCTCTCAAATATTCTATAACAAAAAAGTTAATGCATTTATAGGGTTCAATTTTAGCTGTTGGTTTTTTTAATTTATATTTTTGAAAAGTTGTCATGTATTTTTTTATTATTCTTTATTTTGTTCTTGTTTTGTTTTTCTGATTTTTTGTTTTTATCTTCTTGATTATTTATTTTATAGATACATATTTTATTTTTTTCTTTTTTAAAATAAAATTAGTAAGAAACTTATCCTTATTTGTATTATCAACACCACTTAAATTGTACTTGGATGTTATTTACATTTAGTTATTTATTTTTTATAATGTGGGGTACAATTGATTGAGCTGTTTTTATGAGTTTTGGTAATGTATTTAGATAGTTGTGGTTTATTTTTTTTCTGATAGTCGTGATTTTTGCCAAAAAATATTATCTCCTGCATAATTTTTTAATTTTATTAGATTTTCAAGGATCTTATATTTAGAAGTAGTGAAATGCAATGGGTAATGGCATTTTCAATTTCAGATAACCTTTTGTCCTTTTTCTCTTGTTTCTTATTGTTATCATTGAAAGTTGTTCATCTTTTTTAATTGTAATATGTTAGTATATGAAATTTATATATCATCATCATCATGTATTCTATGGTTTCTTTGTTTTTTTTTTTTTCAAATCAATGTGATTTTTTTCTTTTTTAGGATTGTTTTATGTTAATCATTTTTTTTTAAATTTGTATGTTTATTAAGTGTTTGGGGAATTAAGGGGTTTAGTTAATTGGTTTTGTGCTTTGAAAAAGAGTAAATTGTTTGTTTGTCAAAAAGTGTCAAAAATTTTGTTCTAATAACTAAGCAATTGAGACTGAAGTTTAATATTCTTTTCTTGGACTATTGTTTTTGCTCGCTGAAAATATAGCTCAAGTTTATAGGTTTAATATGCATTTGATTTTTTTGTTTTAACAAACATGAAATTTGAAATCTTTTAGTTGTGAAAAAATTAATTTAAATTTTTTTTCATTCTTCTTTGTGGTCTTTGGTTGTTGAGAAATGAACACTCTATAATGAGAATCAAATACTATAATTTTCAGATCAACCATGATGATTTCTTTGAAGTCTCTGAACTTTAGATTAGAAGATTGATCATTAAACATTATAGTTTTACTAGATGTCTTGGAATTAAACATTATATCATTTCAAAATAAAAAAAATCAACTATGTGTCTAAATACTTGCTTATTTTTTGTATTTGGCATGCATGATCATAATAACAAGTTGGCAACTGTAATTCAACAACTTGATAGATGGAAATGAATTACTCTACAATTAATTATTTGTATTTTTTTGTCAAATAATCTGTTTTGTGTTCTTATTTTGCAGAGACATGGTTATATGTTTGGTTTGGATTATTCGTAGGATTGATTAGTCTGTCAATTTTAGAGTGATAATATAGTCTAATCTAATAAATTTAAAATTACGATTTTTGATTATTTGATATTCATTTTTTTAACAGCTTTTAGAAAATTTTGTTAGCTATCACTCATTGAATCTGTGACGAATACCAAGAATGAAACTCCAGTTAAGAGAGCTTATGAGGGGTTATTGTTGATTTAGGATAGAATTTTGACTCTTAGGTTTATAATCAATTCTCCAGAACTAGGAATCTAGAAGTATTAAAAGAGCTTATGAGGGGTTATTGTTGATTTAGGATAGGATTTTGATTCTGAGGTTTATAATCAACTCTCCACAACTAGGAGCTAGAAGTATTAAAAGGGTAGTGATAAACAGATTTACGTGTAGAGAACTTCCATGAGCTCACTGAATCTTAGTAACTTTACTTTTGAACTGCAATTTCTGTTATTTTAAGCATGCCAATTGATACTTGATATTTTTCTATGCTGCAAAACAAGAATTGGAATATGATTGGTTGGTTGGTGAAAATATTTGGAAGATGACGATTCAAATGGAAAATATGATGGTATTAGAAGTTCTATTTATTTAAGGGTGAATTGAAGTTTTATTGTATCAAAATTTTCACGCTTTTAAAATATCTTAAATGCCATACTTTTTTTTACACATGCCATACAGTTTGCTGCATTAAGTTATGATAAAATTGTCATATATAAGGCTTAAAATAATAGACGAATATATAAATTGGTGTGGTGGGCAATAATTTGTGTATGGTAAGTTTGTTGTTGCCGAGATTTGTATTTGTTCTATTAAATCTCGGGTGGCAGTGACCTTATGATTTTCACACTTCAAATGTTGTGCTGATGTTGGTAGTGATCTTGATTCTTCTGTACATACATGACTCTTCACAAGAGAACCAGAGGAGGATGTTGTAGAACCAATAAATTGATCACCGGTCGTCATGACAATACTTGCAGTACGAATCCTGATTTTGGTGCCACTGATGATTTATGCCAAAGATTTCAATTATTTATGCCAAAGATTTCTAAGAGGAAGATTTATGCCAAAGATTTCAATTATTTATGGTCTATTAATTATTATATTTAACATACAGGTTGAATTTATTGTGCTATAAGATTTTAAAGGTATTCTTTAATTGCATTCTTACACTTTTCCTTAAAATATTAAATGATCTAGAACATGAGTTGATTTATTCAAAAAAATTGTAAAGATTAGATTTGTTCTTCATATATTTTGTCTCAGAAAATTGAATTTTTAATTTAAATATATACAGCATTATATTCCATTTTTTTGTGATAGTGTGATATTATCAGTATTTTAATTTTCTCTCCTATATTAGCAAAATTAAAATTTATCTTCTAAGATATTTTTATGGAGGCAATACGTTTATACTTCGTGTTTATTTTATGTGTGCTTGATTATTCTATTTCAGTTTACGTCAAATTAATAATCATAAACATATAAAACCAGTTGTTGATCACAACGAATATATTTTTTACTTTTGATGTTTATTTAAGATTTTCTGGTTTTTTAAATTGAAGTAATTAGTTTTTGATTAGGTATATATTAAATATTAGATTGTATAATTATATTAATAAAAAAGTATAATTCAAATTTTGAATTGGTATGGTTATAAAGAGAAATAATCTTAATAGTTAATTAGTAAAATAAATTTAATAGTGAAAATAAATTTAATAAATTCAAAAAAAAATGACATATGAAAATAATCTAAATGTGTGACTAATATTTTATTCTATTTTTTTATAACAAGAGTATGCTTCAAGCCAACCACCGTTAGCTTTAAGTCATCTTTTTTATAAAAAAATTATTCAAACCATAATATTTTAGGAAGTGTCAAATTTTATTGTGTCTTTTGTTAAAAATTATATAATTGAAATATTGTTTATTTTTTTTAGTCAATACGTATTGCACGTATTTTTTAATAAAATAACAATAAAATTTTTTTATGAGCAAAATGGAATAGAAGAATTTAGTAAATAGAAATCTTTTAAATGAATGTGTTAAAAAGTAAAAGTAGGAAATGAAAATACAAAATTGATCCTAAACGAAAAGGTTGTGTGAAAATGTATAAATTTAAAACCACATATTCATGTGTTTTTAAGGTAGTTTTAAAAGAAGATCATTTAATTCATGTTTAATTATTTAAGTGATTCGAAATTTTCTGGTGTTACTTTTAGGATATGTATTATATTTTAGAACCTAGATTTTTTATACTTTAAAAATTAAAATATGTATAATATATGAACTTATTAGTTAATCTATGTTATTTTTTATTGTATGGTATAAATAGTTGATATAAATAAATATGAACTATTTGGTTTTTTTTTTTGTATTAAAAATCAAATTACTGTGGTATTTTTTTTTAAATTATAATATTAATATTAAATATAATTTTAGACATAAAATAACTTAAATATCTTAAATGATTTCATTTTTTAAAATATTGACAAAACTGGGATCCCGTGCATGCCCTCACGCTAGTAATTTCTTATAATAAGCTTACACTGATTTTGGTTTTACTTTTTAAAGACCCAAATTCTAAGAAATTATACAAGCAAAATTGAGAGAAACTTAATACATCAATATTAATTAAAGCCTACATCAATATATCACTGGAGATTTTGTAAAATATTCCTGGAAACTTTTAACGTCTTGATGAGATTTTTTGTTGTTAGAGACTTTAATATCATTTGAATACACCAAAATTTTAAAATAATACTAGACACACCTCACTGGTCTCTAATACTGCATGTGATAGCAAGAAAAGGGAAGAAATAAAAGACAGATCGGAAAATATTTTCAGTCTTATCAATTAAATTTTCCGATAACTAATATATATTAAAATTGTTATTTATTTTTTCATACAAAGAAAAATAAGTAAATGGATAAAATTAAAATATTATACTAAAAATTTAGATAAAAAGAAGGGTTGACATCCTAAACTATTCTCCTAGTTAACGTCTAAACTCTAAACAGAAAAACTTTGGATTAATTTTAGATTTATTTTATTCTCTTGATGTTTTTAATAAAAAAAAAGACATGAATTTTTTTAAAAAACTTAAAAATATTAATTATTTCAATGTAATAAATAAAATGTAAAAATTAATGTTCATTTTTATTTTTATAAAAATATTCTATTTTTAATATTCTAAAAAATAATATTGGTTAACAAAATTCATAAGATATATACTTAATTTTATTTATGTTAAATTTAAAATAACAATTAAAAAATAAATAAAAAATTTAGTTAACATATAGTCTAAGAATACATATTAAAAATATTCTTAAAATAAATTTTATTTTTATTTTAATAAATATACAATAAATATATTAAAAATTAAATTTATATTTTTATAATAAATTTTTTTATTAGTAAAAGACATATTAGCTAAATGCATAAATTAAAACTATTAATTATTATTGGACCATTTAAAACTTTTTGTGATAAAAAAAAAAGTTGAAAAAGAGAGAGACAGGTTCAGGAAACCTAATAAATACCGATTAATTAACCAACCATAATGTACCGGTTTCTTTCCTCAAGCTCATTCATTCATTGCCTTCATATTCATTTCTCGATCACACAACAACGCAAGCAAAGGACACAGAATCACCGCCATATCTTATGGCAAATGATTTTGTCTTGTTGGAAAAGGAACACATCAACGAAAATGGATCTTCTAAATTATTTAAAAAAATTTAAAAAATAAAATATAATTTTTTATTTTTTTTTTTTATATTTTTTCTGTTTCATTTATAAAATTAATAATAAAAAGACACATTTTATTTCTTCAATTATTAAAAAGAAATTAAAAGAATTCATTCCCACACATCATCAGAATAATTTCTGCCACCACATATCTCTCCCCCTCTCTCTCTCTAGCCTCTACTCTTGATTAGAGTTTTAGAATCACCATCAAGGTACTAACTATTGCATCATGTGAGAAACAATCAATCAAAGTGGCACTACCTTTGTGGCTCAAATCATGCCAAAAATATATATAATCATAGAAAAAAAATTAAAAATCAGCAATTATAATTTATAATTTTTAGTTAATAATTTAATATTTTCAATCTAATAACTTAATATTATATTTTTTTTCTAATACTAACATTATTGATGAATAATATTACGGATAAAAATATTAAATTGTACTGATTTTATAGTATTCTTCGAATTATATTTTCCAATAATTCAATCTTATTACATTATATTGGAAATATGATTAATCCAGGATACGATATATAAGTACCGATAATAATGAAAATAGACAAATCCATATTTAAAAACACATTTCTTCAAAAAAAACTTGCGTGACCATTATTGGGGTGGAATCACCATATATGGTACCACCTAAAATATTACAATTCTCGAACAAAAGGAAGAAGGCATTATTACAACCTGGTCCCGCAATAAGATGGGAAGAAAAGACAATCTAGAAGACAATGAAAAAATAAAAAAATAATCTACCTTAAAAGTGAACTAATTAATCTACCTTGTGTTGTAGCATAGGAAGCAATTCATGACCCTAAACCAAGCACTCCTTAGGCGAGGGTACACCCTATTGCTGTATAATCTTGATTCTCTGCTTATGTCTTCCATGGCTTCCACAAAGAGATTCAAGTTTCTGATTGGTGGAATATAGAGGATCAATGGAACTGCAGAGAAAGCCATTGTGAAGAACAACTGCAACATTTTTTTTCCTTCTGTGTTGTTCTTATTTTCGGAGTTCTTAACACACCAAGCTAGAGAGGAATTATATATAGAGATTCAATTAGACAAAGATGGAAAACTTTGAATCCAGATTTAAAAGGGTATTTAATTTGTGGATTTTCGTGGTGATACGTTTTTATGGTTTGAATGTTGGATATAGAGAAAGGTGTTGAAAGGAATAATATATAGGGACTAAGGGAGGATACTTTTAAGGGAAAGCTAGTTCTGGAAACTTTAAGAAGGTTTCATTTCATTTTTCAACCTCAAACGGCAAAGTGCTAACTACAAATCGGAGATCGGAGAATATTATTATATACAAATATTTTATTTGATACAATTATATTAGATTAATATTAAAATTAATTATTAATATAAAATATATATTAAAATATAAAATATACATTTAAAATAAATTAAATTATATATATTTATATATAAATATACAGTAATTATTTTCGTATTTTAATAATATTTTTATTGGATATTATATGATTATCTATTTATATATGTTTTTTCAAATGTTTTTTATTTCAACTATTAAAATAATTTAAATTTGATTTAGTAAAATAATTAAACTATCTTTTAAAATATTAAATATATATTTTTATATAGTTGAATTTTTTTTTTTTGTACATACATGATTATATATAAAAACAGAGGTGGGGGGGGGGGGTGTTTGGCGTTTATGTTAATCGTCATCAGTTTTTACTTTTTATTTAAGGCAATTGATTTTTTTATTTGCAAAAGAAATATTAATTCAGTATTGCAATATTAGAACGTAGGATAAAGTATGTTTTATTATTTTTTTTATTTTAAAAATTTGTTAAAAATTTTTAAATATTATTTTATTTTTAATATATCTTTAACAATTAAATTTTTTAAAAATTTAAAATCAATTTAATAATAACACATGATAATTATATCAATTATATAACTATTTTCTTTCTATTGTGATAATACTCCAATATTGTGGTAATTTATAATTATATCCTCTGTTTTATTAGCGACATTTAACCTGATACTAATTTAGAAATTAAGTCGCTTAGAATTTGATTATAAGCCTTATTAGAATTTTTAAACTACAAATAATAGTTAGAGTAGTGATTTAATAGTTTGTTAAAATTTTGAAACTACAAATGCAAGTTAGAGGAATGATAAATATGACCAATCGCTCTCCTAGGATTTTAACCAAGAATTCAATCTTGTTCAACGAAGTACTAAAAAAGTTAAAACACGAGAAGAGGTTGATCTAAATCAACCAGGAGAATCCATGGATATCTTGATGGATGAGACGGAAACTACTCTCCTTTTCCGAAGACTTTGTACAAGGATTTCCTCCTTACCATTTATGGTGCGCAGATGGACCAAGACGATCTCTCTTTCAACGAGGTTGATGAAGATGAGTCTGACCCTGAAGATCGTTGGTACAACGAAGAGGAACTCCGTCTAAAAGAGGACAAGCCGTTTGACCCTTTCCCAAATATCCCTGTGTCCAAAGAAGAATTTGAAGAATGGTGTAAACCATGGAATGCGGCACTCATTGTGAAAGTGCTAGGGAAGAGAGTAAACCTTGGTTTTAGAGAGCAATGACTCAATAGGGACTGGGTCAAAAAAGGTACAATAAATGTTATTGATATAGATCGTGACTATTTTTTGGTTCACTTTTCAGATGAGGAAGACTACTCGCATGCCCTACTCGGAGGACTGTGGATGATAGCAGGCCATTATCTGATAGTGCAACGTTGGAGACCGTTCTTTTTATCCTCGGAAAATCAAGTTAAGAAGATTGCGGCTTGGATTCGCATACCAAATCTACCCATTGAACTTTATAACCAACGCTTTTTATAGAGAGTAGGTTCTGCTATTGACACTATGTTAAAGATTGACCGAGCTACCTCAATTCATTCTAGAGAAAGATTTGACAGAATTTGTGTTGAGATTGATCTCTCTAAGAAGTTAGTTCCTCGGATTTTGGTTCTTGGTAGTACTCTTAACATCGAATACGAAGGATTGCACTTGATTTGTTTCTCTTGTGGCAAATATGGTCATAGATTAGATCAATGTGCTGAAGCTTTGATTAGTGAAGAAGTCCAACAAAAGACGAGCGCCGACGGCGTGTAGCCGACTGTGGGAGCTGACACAAGTCCGACTGAGAGTGAAGATCGTGCCATTAATGGTGAAGATTCTAATTCCAATCATATAAGGAAAGAAAATCAAGACGTTCCAAATTTTGGTCCTTGGATGATGGTGAGGAGGCAAATTTGAAGGAAATTAGGTTCAGGATTTGAGGGATCTCGTATTATGAAGGATAACCAATATAATATAGGTGCCAAAAATAAGAAAAATGGTCCAAGATTTGATATTTTAAGTGAGGAAGATAATGAGAATCAACATGATAGTAATGTGCATGAAGGTGTTACGTCTAACATGCATGATGGGCCAAGAATGAATGTTTCTTCTCAATCCAACAAAGGAGTCCAACAATCCATTCAAATCATTAAGGTTCCCAAGCTTGGTGCTGGTAAGAATGCCCAAGGTGGAAAAAAAATAATAGTAATAAAAATCGGCCTAGTCTAGTTATTAAAGCAAACAAGGCCAAAGCCAAACAAGTTAACCCAATGCCCCCAAAATGAATGCCGCTATCACCCCGCTACAAGACCCATCTTCCTTAGTTGGGATCTCAGAAAAAGAGAATATGAAAATGGTTATGTTGGAGTACATGCGCAGGTTCCAGAAGGAAGAAAGGGAAGCCTTTGAAGCCTCCAAATCGGGCAAGCATATTCTCGAAAAATTTATGGTTAAAAATACTTTTCTCACCCAAATTCCAAACCATCAATCCGAGGCGGTGGATAAGGTGATGGTGGTTGATGATGCTTCAGCTGTGGAGACCCCACAAGAGAAACCACCTAATGTTATAATGAAGGAGCAACTCGAAGCTTCCGTTGATGGTGAGAGGAAATCCTCTAGTTCTCACGGTGAAAATGGTAGGGCAAATGCCCAATCGTGATTTTGGTCTCTCTGATCCCTTCTCCTTCTCTGTTTCTAAGAATATTATTGCTTAGAATTGTTGCAGTTGGTGCAGATTTTAGAATGTCCACAACTGAACTGGCAAGTGCACTGGGTCGTACCAAGTACTACCTCAAGTGAGCGAGGGTCGATCCACCGAAGATTGATAGACTGACCAATAATGGTCGAATGATAGGCTTATTCAGGCAAACAGAAAGTTGGTTTTGGGGTTTGTAAAAAGCATTAAACAATGAATCAAGGAATAGAGAAAGCAAGTAGTGAAATTGGTATGAAATCAAAGAGAGGTTAAGGTATCGAAGATGTTTACTTTTCCAGATTAGGTTTTCTTACCAACTATTGTAATATGCAAGAATCATTTTATGACAAACTGTAATTAACTAAACCCTAATGTCTTAGTGATTTAGTCTCCTCTAACCTTCATCAACTGCCAATGTCTTGGTCACTTAACTCCGATTAAAGGGTTAAGTACAATTCTAGTTTGTGTCCACAAAAATCCTAATTACCCAAAGCTAAGAGGATAATATGTCACGTATCCCGATTAGTTCAAGTAATTAGCAATTCAGGAGGAATTTACTTTCAAGCTGTTGCTCAGGTGAGAGACCTCTTCCAAGGATCACAAGAACGCAATTAGAATAACATACTTTCGTTCCACCCAAATTCATAAAATGAAGAACGAAAGTAATCTTTGAAACTGAATCAATACATTAATTAAAATAGAAAAGTAATAGTCTTAATCCATAGAAATAAACAGAGCTCCTAACCTTAATCGATTATGTTTAGTGGCTCATGACTTACAAAGAAAACAAGGGTTCTAAAAAGTATGAAAGTGTGGAAGAGAGAAGCCCTTTCAAGGGTGAATCTTTTCCCTTTTATATCTAACCTAATTTGATTTGAAACTAAAATAAAATATTAAATCCTAAAACTAAAAGATATTGTTTATAAATAAAAATTACAAAGATAAAAGGTAAAATACTAATTAAAATCTAAATCCACTTAAAGATGATTCATTGATGATGTGGGAATCCAGATTGCCTGGTGCTAAATGCCAGCTTGGTGTTTAGTGCCCATAGAGGCAGAAATGCTCTTGTTTCGTTGAGGCTTGCTGGTGCTAAACGTCAAGCTGGCATTTAGCGCCCAAAGAGGCAGCTCCAATTCTTCTCCTTTTTGCACAAAACTCTGCCAAATTACTCCGAATTTCACCTGAAATAAATAAAAACACTAAAACACTCAAAGTAGCATACAAAGAGAATTTTTGCACTAAAATATTATAAAACTTAATAAATTTTAACTGAAAATGACTAGAAAATAAAGGGAAAATAGGGTAAAGATGCTCACGCATCACAACATCAAACTTAAACTGTTGCTTGTCCTCAAGCAACTAGAAACAATATAGGATTGAGAAGATAAAATGCCTAAGACTTAAGTGTTCATTTAAACTCATGTCTAGTTACTAAGTGGGACAAATGACACTCTAATTCTGAATAGATTTGGCGATCTCACTATCCTTTGAAAATCAGTAATATTGATATCCTTCAGCACTAGAACTCGGATAATGTTATGGATTCTCTTCTTTAGGCTCTAATTGATCTTTGAATACAGCTTTTTCTTTTCTTTTCTTTTGGTGTTTTGCACCTTGAGTCTAGCCGTGACTCTAAGTGTTGTGTCCTCAATACAACAACATCACAAGCACTTAACTGGGGAACTCTTTGAGTTCTAATTTTTCTTTTTATTTTCTGAGACAGTAGTGCTCAGAGCCTTTGGCATACTCTGTAATTGTACTTGGTCTCGACTCTTAGTGCTCTGTCTCAAGAATTACTTGATACATTCACACCACAAGCATATGGTTAGGAAAACAACTTTTTTTGAGCTTTCTGATCAATTTTGACCCTCCTAACCATTGATGCTCAGAGCCTTGGACCTTTTTTTTATTTTTTTTCTTTTTGCTTTGTTTTGCTTCAAGGATCAATGTCTCACTTACTTTAGAGAATCCATAATATTTCTCTAGGTTCATGTACCTCAAGAACCAATATTCTTAACTTCAATATCAAATATGCACTGTTTATTCATACATTCAGAATTAAAGATAGTGCCGCCACATCAAAATAATCAAAACAATTCATAATATATAACTCAAGTCTCATGCATTTTACCACTTTTTTTTCTTTTGATGTTTCAAGCTCAGTGAGTAATACATGAGACATCTTTTAAAATAAACATAAAATAGAAAAATAAATAACTAAACTCGAAAACAATAAATTACTCCTAATGATCATGCAAAAGCTTCAAACAAATAACATGAAATAAGATAGAAATACTGAAAATTAGAAAAATAGATAAAGCGACGAATAATGGAACTCAACCACCTCAGTCATGGTGGCTGCTGCTCCCTCATGAGAATCCTATCCAGCGCCTAAGCTCTTCCAGCTCAGGCTTCTGCCTCTGCTGCTCCTCTACAAACTGATGGAGGAGGGCAGAGTGGTCCTGATGCTCAATCATCAGCTGATTAACAGAAGACGTCAGCTCTCCAATAGACGTGGTCAACTAGTCCCAGTAGTCACAGAGAGGGAAATAGAATCCTTGAGGCATCTCAGGCTGTTGTTCCTGCTACTGAGAAGGAGGAATTGGCTCCTGCCGTGGTGCATGCCCAAGCTCCCTAGCATGCTCCATACTCCTACTAGTGATCGGTCTATCTACATCAATCGGTGTATCTCCATCAATGTGAACTCCGGCTGCCCCACACAGGCGAAAGATGAGATGAAAGAAGGCCAGTCTAGCAGAGGTGGAGGTCTTTGATAAACTACTATTTTACGATTTATCTTGTGTTTAATTGAGTTGTTTTTATCAACTCTTTACCCACTTATTCATACTATTTGCATGGTTTTACAATTCTTTCCCAGAATTTGTACTATGATTGAAAACATGCTTCTTTGGCCTTATATTTGCTAATATTAATCCTCTCTTATCACCATTAGATGCCTTGATATGTGTGTTAAGTGATTTCAGAGATTATAGGGCAGGAATGGCTCAGAGGATGGAAAGAAAGCATGCAAAAGTGGAAGGAATACAAGAAGCTGAAGGAACTGCAAAGCTGTCAGCCCGACCCTCTCGCACTAAAACGACTATAACTCGAGCTACAGAGGTCCAAACGACGCGGTTCCAGTTGTGTTGAAAAGCTAACGTCCGGAGGCTTCAATTTGATATATAATATGCTATAGTTGCCCTGACGCTAGGCAACGCGAACGCGTGCTCCACGCGGACGCGTCGTAGTGACGAAAAATCAGCGTGTTTGAATTCGCAACTAGCGAATTCTGGGCTGTTTCTGACCCAGTTTGCAGCCCAGAAAACACAGATTAGAGGCTATAAAGTGGGGGAATGCATCCATTCATAAACAAGCTTTCATATTCACAATTTTAAGTTTTAGATGTAGTTTTTAGAGAGAGAGGTTCTCTCCTCTCTCTTAGGATTTAGGATTTTAGGATTTCTATTAGTTTAGTTCAACTCATCTTCAGTCACAGGTTCAATATTCCTTTTATTTTATATTTTTCTTTTACTTTCAGATGCTTTAATGCTTGTATTAGTTATGTTGCCTAATTGGCTTATGAACTCCATGTTAGAATTGATTTCTTTATTTAATATAATTTGAGGTATTTCAAAATTATGATTGCTTTCTTTTATTTATATAAATAATTTAGATTTTTTCCTTTTTGGCTTTGTTTGAGTCATTGGAGACGCTTGAGTTATCAAATTCATGGTTGATTGAAAATTGGAATTCTTCCAGAATTAATTCGGGTTCCAATAACTCTTACTTTTCCCAAGGAAAGACTAGGACTTGAGGAATCAGAATTAATTCATCCACTTAACTTATCTTCATAGTTAGAGGTTAACAAAGTGGAAGAAAAAATCCAATTCTCATCACAATTGATAAGGATAACTAGGATAGGACTTCCAGTTCTAATACCTTGCCAAGAGTTTATTTTATTATTACTGTTTTATTTTTCTTATCATTTAACATACTGGTTCCTTACTTTCAAAACCCCCAATTTACAAGACTCATAACCAATAATAAAGAACATACTTCCCTGCAATTTCTTGAGAAGACGACCCGAGATTTAAATACTCGGTTATCAATTTTAAAGGGGTTTGTTACTTGTGACAACCAAAACGTTTGTAAGAAAGGTTGATTGCTTGGTTTAGTAACTATACTTGCAACGAGAGTATTTATTATAACTTCTAAACCATCAATCTTCAGTTCTTCAGTCTTCTCGGCTATCTTATACAGCTCCTGAGGGATCATTTAATGCACCTCCACCTTACTACCGGGCATGATGCAATGAATCATCACTGCTCAGTCAACTATAACCTCAGAACGGTTACTCGTAGAGATGATGGAGCGTTGAATAAACTCTAACCATCCCCTAGCAACTGGTTTCAGGTCATGCCTAGCCAGCTTGTATGGCTGACCTCTAGAATCCCTTTTCCACTGAGCTCTGAGGAGGCAAATATCTTTCAGAAGCTGGTCCAGCCTCTGGTCAGTGTTGACCCTCTGGACATGTTTGTAGGTCACCCTAGCATTGGCATAGAATTTTTGAACCATCAGTACTCGAACCTCAGTCACGGGGTTGGATAGAATTCCCCAACCCCACCTCAAAATCTGTTCCTGGATTTTTGGGTACTCCTCCGGCTGAAGATCAAATCAGACCTCTGAGATCACTCTCTTTTTGCACACCACTTCATTAAAGTGATCCTCGTGGGTCTTGAAAAAGAACCGGGTGAAGACATATGGGCCCGAAGCGGGAGCCTTCTCTTTCCTTTTTCTTGAAGAGGAGTCATCAGTCTTTGGTGCCATGTGGATAGTGAAGATGAAGAAAAGCGAAGCACCCAACACTAAACTTAAAATGTTTGCTTATCCCCGAGCAAAGAAAAATAGAGAGATAAGGGGAAACAAAATAAAAAAATGAAAAAAAAAATGAGGGAAAAGAATATATATGGAGGGTGATGGGGTTGGGCTACGGCTAAGAGGGTAAGAGGAAAAGGAATAGAAAATTGAATATGAGAAGGGAGGGAAAAAGAATGAGTTATGGAGTAAGGAGGAATGTAGTAGTGTAAGGAAGTGAAAAGGAAGTGGGGATATATATAGGTGGGGCGGGTGGGTTCGGTTATGGGGGGTTTATGGGGAAATATGGTTAAATGGGGTTAATATTGATTGGGTTAGGTGGATACGGGGAAGAGGGAAGTGGAGGGATTGATGGGATTTGATTGGATTGATGGGAGGTGATGTTTGAAAGTGGGGGGGGGGGATGAATGGGGATGAGAATGTGGGTAAATGGGGAGTGAGAGGGTGTGTTCGAATGGTCAAAGTGCAAAGTGGAGGGAATGGGGGTTGTAACTGTTTGCACGGTTAAAAGCCTTCTTCAAAATCAAATCTGGCTTACCTGGCACTAAACGCCAGCCTCGTCATTTAGTGCCAGAAATGGCATTTTTTTAGGGACAAGTCATTGGCGTTAAACGCCCAGCTAGCGTTTAGCACCCTTGGAAGGGTGAAATAGGGTCCTTTGTGGGCGTTAAACGCCCTCCTCACATTCAACACCAGCTTTTGTTTCCTCTTCTTGGTGTTAAACGCCATCCTAGCATTTAACGCCAGCTCCTTTTGCCCCATTCCTGGCGCTAAACACCCAGTCTGGCGTTTAACGCCATAACACTTTGAATTAACCTTACTCCAAGGTATTCTGTTCTTCCTTCTGAGTCCTCCTGTCCTTGTTCTAAGCACTATGCATGATCACAAATATAATTAAACCGAGGAAAACTATGCAAAAACAATGAAAAATAAATGACAATCAAACTGAAATTAAAAACTAAAGGATACTCTTGGTTGGGTTGCCTCCCAACAAGCGCTTCTTTACCGTCACTAGCTTGACGGTCAGCTCCTCTAAGGAGGAGGGTGGTCATAGGGGCTTAGGTCCTCACCCCTCACTGTAAATCTCTTTTCTGTACTCTCATGGATTAACTCAATATACTCAAGAGACAGGATCCTGTTTACTGTATGAGGTAGGACTGAACTTCTAGTGAACACCACTTTCATCACAAGTGAGAAGTCTTCAGTGGAATCTTCTTGTTCCTCCAGTCCTTGGGTACCTTCTTCTTGGGACCTCCTCCCTCTTTGGTGGGTGATGAATACCCAATACCAAACTTAGGTTTGATGTCACGGAAAATTGTATTGGCTCCCACCAAAGGAGGAGGCTTAAGCAATGAACTCTACATGCCAGTACCTCCTTCTCTAGAGAGTGATAAAGGTCTAAAAACCTTGAATACCAAGTAGTCCTCACGTATTCTTAGAACTAATTCACCTCTTTAAACATCAATCAGAGATCTTCCAGTGGCTAGGAATGGTCCTCAGAGCATGATAGAGTCATTTGCATCCTCTCCCATATCAAGTATCACAAAATCTATAGGAAGGAAAAGCTCTCCAACCTTGACTAAGACATTCTCGACTAGCCCATGTGCCTGCCTCAGAGATTTATCAGCCATCTGCAGTGCTATTCTTGTAGGCTGTGCCTCTTGAATTTGCAGCTTCTTCATCACAGACAAGGGCATCAGATTGATATTTGAGCCAAGATCACAAAGGGCTTTGTCAAGGTGACATTCCCAATAGTCCAAGGAATCTAAAAGCTCCCTGAATCTGGCATCTTCTTTGGCAGCTTGCTCTAAATGAGTGCACTACATTCCTTGGACATGACCACTGTTTCATCTCCCTTTAAGGTCTTCTTCTCAGAGAGTAAGCCTTTCATGAATGCAGCATAGGGATGCATTTTCTCCAGAGTCTCAGCAAAAGGAATGTTGATCTATAACTTTTTAAAGACTTCCAAGAACTGAGAGAAATGCTCGTCCTTGGTCTCCTCTTGGAGCTCCTAAGGGTGTGATACTTCAGGCTCTTGTATAGGTACTCTAGGTGGGGCGTGTGACAGTGTAACTTCAGCCTTTTCTGTAGCTTCTTTATTCTCTAACCCCTTAGCAACTTGCACCTCCTTTGTCACGAATTCATGAGCCATTGTAAGGGCCTTACACTTTTCTCTTGGGTTTGTCACTATGTCACTAGGAAGAGTGTTAAAAGGCCTCTCAGGTATTTGCTTACTCAACTGACGCACTTGTACTTCCAAGTTTAGAAGTGAAGCTCTGGACTCCTGCATGTTACTCTCTCCACCCAAAATTGGGATGATTTCTCCATCCGTGATTGAATGTATTAGCATAGGGATCATTATTGGAATTTTTGGAGGAATATAATTAACTTGCTCAGGAGTGGGTTGAGCATAACTATAATTCTCCCCTTGGTTGAAGCCTCCACTCATGTCATAGGATACATCTTGAGTATTAATGGCTGAGACTTGCATTCCACTCAAGTGCTGAGTAATCATACTGATCTGATGTGACATGATCTTGTTCTGAGCTAGAATGGCATCCAAGGTGTCCATCTCCATAACCCCTTTTTTTCACAGGATTCATAGGATTCTTCTCAGAAGAATACAAATATTGGTTGTTAGAAACCATCTCAATAAGCTCATTAGCCTCTTCAGGCATCTTTTTCATGTGCAAAGAACCTCATGTGGAATTGTCCAAAGACATTTTTGCCATCTTAGATAGGCCATCATAGAAAATTTGCAGCTTGGTCCAGTCTGAAAACATATCTGGAGGACACTTCCTGACCATCTGCTTGTATCTTTCCCAAGCTTCATAGAAGGTCTCACCATCTCTCTGCCTAAAAGTCTGAACATTCACCCTCAGCTTAGTCAGCTTCTGAGGTAGGAAGAATTTGGTCAGAAATCCATTGACCACCTTGTTCCAAGTGTCCAAGATCTCCTTAGGTTGAGTATCCAGCCACTGCTTTGCTCTGTCCTTCATAGCAAATAGGAAGAGCATGAGCTTATAAACTTCAGGATTTACTCCATTAGTCTTCACAGTGTCACAGATCTACAAGAAGTTGGAGATGAATAGATTTGGATCTTCCTGCGGGATCGCATGAAACTAGCAGTTTTACTGCACTAGAGTGATCAATTGTGGCTTCAGTTCAAAATTGTTTACACCAATAGGAGGCACAACAATACTGGTCCCACCATTAACATTAACAACATTATTGGGATTTTTGGGAACCATGGCTTCCTTCTCAAAAGTATTCCTGAGATTCTCACTGGCTCTGTAAGCTCGGGCTTGTTGCAAATACCGCCTCAAGGTCCTCTCAGATTTAGAATCAAAATCAAGAAGGAGTTATTTATCCCTGTTTCTGATCATAAACAAACATAAAACAAGAAAGTGGGAATGTCCACATCAGAGTGTAGAGAGCACCCAGTAAGGTATCCTATGTAAAAAAAATAAAATAAAATAAGGCAAAAAATTAAACTAAAAATTTTGAAAACCAATAAGAAAAAAGTAAACAAAAAATTTTGAAAGTTAAACAAGGAAAAATACTAATATTTTCAAAAAAGAAAAATTACTTCACGGACACCAAACTTGAATTCAGAAATTAAGGAAAAATAAACAAAGCCTAACTCGAGAATTTAAAGAAAAATAAACAAACAAACAAAACTAAGAAAAAAATACCTAATCTAAGCAATCAGACAACTGGTAGTTGTCAATCACAGTCCATCCCTGACAACAGTACCAAAAACATGGTGCAGATTTTAGAATGTCCACAACTGAACCGGCAAGTGCACTGGGTCGTACCAAGTAATACCTCAAGTGAGTGAGGGTCGATCCCACGAGGATTGATGGACTGAGCAACAATGATCGAATGATATGCTTAGTCAGGCAAGTAGAAAGTTGGTTTTGGGGTTTGTAGAAATCATTAAACAATGAATCAAGGAATAGATAAAGCAAGTAGTGAAATTCGTGTGAAATCAAAGAGAGAAACAGTTAAGGTATCGGAGATGTTTACTTTTCCAGATTAGGTTTTCTTACCAACTATTTTAATCATGCAAGATTCATTTCATGGCAAACTATAATTGACTAAACCCTAATGTCTTAGTGATTTAGTCTCCTCTAACCTTCATCAACTACTAATGTCTTGGTCACTTAATTCCGATTAGAGGGTTAAGTACAATTCTTGTTTATGGCCACAAAAACCCTAATTAACCAAAGCTAAGAGGATTATATGTCACGTATCCTGATTAGTTCAAGTAATTAGCAATTCAAGAGAAATTTACTTTCAAGCTGTTGCTCAGGTGAAAGATCTCTTCCAAGGATCACAAGTACGTAATTAGAATAAGGGTCATACTTTTGTTCCACCTAGATTCATAAAATGAAGAACGAAAGTAATCCTTGAAACTGAATCAATATATTAATTAAAATAGAAAAGTAATAGTCTTAATCCATATAAATAAACAGAACTCCTAACCTTAACCAAGGAAGTTGGCTCATGACTTACAGAGAAAACAAGGGTTCTGAAAAGCTTGAACGTGCGGAAGAGAGAAGTCCTCTCAAGGGTGAATCTTTTCTCTTTTATATCTAACATAATTTGATTTGAAACTAAAATAAAATATCAAATCCTAAAACTAAAAGATATTGTTTGTAAATAAAAATTACAAAGATAAAAGATAAAATACTAATTAAAAGCTAAATCCACTTAAAGATGCTTCATTGATAATGTGGGAATCCGGATTGCCTGGTGCTAAACGCCAGCTTGGCATTTAGTGCCCATAGAGGCAGAAACGCTCCTGTTTTGTTGAGGCTTGCTGGCGCTAAACGCCAGCTTGGCGTTTATCGCCGAAAGAGGCAGCTCTAATTCTTCTCCTTTTTGCGCAAAACTCTGCCAAATTGCTCCGAATTTCACCTTAAATAAACAAAAACACTAAAACACTCAAAGTAGCATCCAAAGAGGATTTTTACACTAAACTGTTATAAAACTTAATAAATTCTAACTGAAAATGACTAGAAAATAAGAGGAAAATAGGATAAAGATGCTCACGAATCAGCGGTGTTGCTGGTAAAGCATTTCCTTCTCTTATTAGAGATATCAAATGAGAATTTAGGGTTAGCTTTTTGTTTCTCCTTGAAACCCATGTAAGTGGTGATCGGGGTGCCAAGATCAGAGACATGTTGGGCTTTGATAACTGTATTGTTGAAAAGCGAGAGGTCATTTAGGGGGTATTTGGTGCCTTTGGGACTCTAGCTTATGGCAGATGGATATTCTTCAGACCAGCCCTCAATTTATTCGTATGAGAGTACAGGTTTGTACCTCTAATCCTTGGCTTTTGACTGCGATTTATGGGAGCCCCCAAAAGCTTCTGCGCAAAAATCTTTGGAGTAATTTGAGTTCTATGAGTTCCATAATAAATCTTTCTTGGTGCGTAATTGGGAACTTCACCTATTCTTCATAGTTTTGAACGAAAGGGAAGGTCTAATTCTCAAAACAATGGAGCTTGTGTTGAATTTCAGGCTTGTGTGTCTGATTGCGGCTTGATTGATCTTGGGTATACTGGTTGGCCTTTTACCTGGAGGAGAGGTAGCTTGGTTGAAAGGCTAGACAGAGGCTTGGGTAACATCGATTGGCAGATTATATTTTTGATGCTAGAATTAATCACCTTCCTTCCTTCAAATCGGACCATTCTCTTCTGTGTTTAAAACTTTCAATTTCTTCTTCTCCCAATAGGGGGTAGGAGGCCCTTTTCGGTTTCTTGCAGCCTGGCTCTCTCACCCTGAGTTTGATAGGTTAGTTCAGAATAATTAGAATATGCAGGGATCCTGGTCTAAATGTGTTGATGATTTTCAAAAAGTGCTAAAGGCTTGGAATTCCACTATTTTTGGAAATATTTTTAAAAGAAAAGAGAAAATCCTGAGAAGGCTTCGTGGCATTGTAGCAAGTCTTGACTCAAACAACAACCAGTTCCTGATGAATTTGCAGCAAGATCTATGGAGAAAATATGAAGATATTCTAACCCAAGAAGAATTGTTGTGATTCCAAAAGTGTAGGTGCAAATGGATTGAATATGGTGATAGGAATACCAAATATTTTCATGCCACAACTATGGCTAGAAGAAGGAGGAATTAGGTGAATTCTCTTCAAGATGATAATGGCAACTGGATAAATGATATCTCTACGCTTGAGCAGATGGCTATTTCCTTCTATTCCTCTTTCTATTGTGATAATACACTTTATGTCCCCTATATCATCTCTAATGTCTTTCCTTCTCTCACTGATGATGACTTGGGTTATATTAGTTGTAGTATTACCCCACAGGAAGTTAAGAACTCAGTGTTTAGCATGGGGGTCTTAAGGCCCCTAGTAAAGATGGGATACAAGCTATTTTTTACCAGAATAACTGGGATGTGGTGGGTTTGAAAATTTGTTGAATGGTGAAAAACATCTTCATCAATCCTTTGGATGTTGGTATGATTAATGATACCTTGATCACTCTTGCCAAACCATGTTATTAAGTTAATCTACAGTTGTATCTCCTCGGCTAGGATGAGGGTTCTTTGGAATGAGGAAGCCTTATATGAATTCTCCCCCACTAGAAGAATTCGTCAAGGTGACCCTATCTCCCCTTATATCTTTGTCCTTTGTATGGAGCATCTTTTTCATTTTGTTGTGCCTGCTGTTGAGAATGGGTTTTGGAAGCCTATCCACTTGAACAGAGATGGACCGAAACTCTCTCACCTCTGTTTTGCGGATGATCTGATTCTCTTTGCTGAAGCAAGCTTGGACCAAGCTGAGATTATTAACAAAGTTATAGACGCCTTTTGCAAGAGTTCAGGACAGAAAGTCAGCAGTGAGAAGACTCGTGTGTGCTTCTCTAAAAATGTGGGCATTAACATTAGAAGTGAGATCAGTAGTGCTTTAAATTTCATGAGTACTGATGATTTGGAAAAGTATCTGGGAGTTCCCCCGATTCATTACAGAGTCAACAAGAATACCTATGGAGAGATAATTAACAAGATGAACTCCAAACTAAATAACTGGAACGCAGCTTCGCTGGCCCTAGCTTGGCGAATAACTTTGGTGAAATCTATCCTTTCCTTTCTTCCTGCTTATACTATGCAAAACTTGTAATGCGATTGATCGTAAATGCAGGGACTTTTTGTGGAGTAATGGTAATAATACTAAGAAGATTTATCTAGTCAACTGGAGAGATGTTAACAAACCAAAGAGCTCTCGTGGTTTGGGAATTAGACATGCCAAAGATATTAATCGTGCTTTCATGATGAAGATCGGCTGGGGCTTAGTTAAAGAAAAAAAAGATACTCTATGGGCTAGAGAGCTCAGATCTAGGTACAAGTGTGGCAACGACATTGTCCCTAAAGTTGCTAGAAGAAATAATAATTCTAATTTATGGAAGGGAATTTGTTCAACTTGGGAGGATGTTCAGACCAATTCCACTTGGCGTGTTGGGGATGGAAATAAGATAAATTTCTAGAACCATAATTGGGTTCCCAAGCTTGGCTCCCTTAACTACCAAGCTTTGCAGGTAATATCTGATGTTGATATGAATTCTTCTCTTATAGATTTTATTTCTGTTTCAGGAGCTTGGAATGAGTGTAAACTAAAAGATTGGCTTCCTACGACTATAGTGAACAAGATCATTGCCCTCTCCCCTCCCTTCCCGTGGAAAACCCAGGACCATATTGTTTGGAATGGATCCACAGATGGCACCTTCTCTCTCAAATCTACCTATAATTCTATTTGTGATGATCCTGGGCCTCCTGATCATCTGTTCAATCTTATTTGGCACTAGAATGGCCCTGAACAGATTCGATCCTTGTTGTGGTTGGTGGCTCGTAAGGCTATCCTTACTAATGCGGAGAGGAGAAGAAGACACTTGGCGGATAACTCTTATTGCTCCCGTTGTAACGTGGATGATGAGACTTCGATCCATATCCTTCGAGATTATCTATATGCAAAGTTGGTTTGGAATTTTCTCGACCCCTAACATCATAGTCAAGACTTCTATCATCTCAACTGTCAAGAGTGGATTTCTAGCAACCTTTCTAATAAATCTGATTGGTCTACTTTGTTTGGAGTGGGTGCATCATCTTTGTGATTATAGCAAAATAAATTGATCTTTTGAGGGGTTGATAAAGAGAACAAATGAGATTTTGAAGGTGATGAAGAGAACCCTTAGTCTTAAGAAACATGACCATGACCATGATAAGTTGATTAAATGGACACTTCCTCCTAAAACTTTCATCAAGTTGAATGTTGATTGCTCTTATTATTCGAATACTACCAATTTCACCAGCAGGGGAATGTTCTGTAATCATTTAGGCAAGTGATTGCTGAGCTTTTCATGCAATATCAGCAATTGCTCCATCATGCATGAAGAGCTATGGAGCATTGTTAGAGGCCTCCAAATAGCAGTAGCTAATGACTTCAAGCATGTGCTTGTCGAGTCAGACTCGTTAATGGTTATCACCTTCATCTGTGAAGGTGTGGCTACTCAGCACCCATGTAAATCCCTGCTTGATGACATTGAGCTCTTGGGTAAGTGCTTGCAAACGGTGAATTGGAGTCATACTCTTTGTGAAGCCAATCATGTCGCTGATCTCTTGGCTAAGAAAGGACAGTCTCTACCTATTGGACTCCATATTTTTTATAGTCCTCCACCTGATATAGGACATGCTTTGCTGGTTGATGATTGTGGCTCCTTTAGATTAAGAGAAGGGTGATAGTATTTTGTCTTTTTCTTTTGGGGTTCTTGACCCCCTATCCTACTGAAAAAAGATTTGGAAATAAAAAACAATAAGACTTCTAGCATTTGTATATTATAGAGAACTCAGTGTCATAAATTCAATATCAATTTGGAATTCATATGTAGAGCACAAATCCCAGCAGGGGTGGCTAGGCCAAGACACAATGGAGGTGAGTCTTATCTAAACCATGAACTTTGTGGTTCATCTCTAATTTCTTTTTCATTGCAGATTAATGATTTTATGTTCATCTTTCTTTATGAGATTTTTTTATACTTTTTGTGTCTCCCTTTTTTATGATTTTTATTGATTGTTATCTTGTTTTTTGGATTCCAATGCTCTCAAGGGTAAATGAAAATTAATTAAGGTTCATGACTCACAATTAGTGCGTGATTAATGAAAGGTTTTTTATGAAAAAAAATTTTTTTTTCATACACTAAATGGTCCTAAATCAAAATTGGATTTGGATCCTCTAAATTTTGAATTTTATTTTAGAGGATAAAGTGTGATCTTTCACTATTTATTTCATAAGTGGGACCAAGAAAAAACATGAGAGAGAAAATATTCAAGGATAAGAGATCACACTTTATTCTCTCAAGTGAAATCCAAAATTTAGAGGATCCAAATTCATCAAAATTAGGTACACGTATAGTAGTTTATTTATATAAATCATTACCAACTGGTATATTTTAGCATATGTATATTAATAGCGAAATTTTCTATTATTTATGAACAAAGTATTTGTACTTCTTTTAAAAAAAAGTCTATCTTATTATTATTTTATCAATAACAAAAAAGATCTATATCATTTTACACTTTTTAGTTAAGAAAGGATCTATTAATATTTTTTTCTACACCTGTTTATTTATTTTAGAATATTCTTTCATTCATTTTCATTTAGATGTTTCAAAAAAAAAAACATCAACCACTTCTTACATGCACTCCTCTTATATAATAGGAATTCATGTCTATCTCTCAAAATGTTGTTTTAATATACATAAAATAGATTATAACCTACTGATGGTAATGCTAAAACTTGAGAAAGGGAAGTTGAATCAAGTTAGCTTCAATCAATGAAGTTCTTTATTTTGTTTTCCTAGAAACAGATTATGCAAGAGATTTTTTTCGTTTTATCTCTAAAACTAGAATAGAACAGAGTAGAGAAGAAGAGAATCAGACAAACATATATCCTGGTTCAATTTTTTTGTTCAATAAAAATTACATCCAGTCTCCACCATAATCATGGTAGAATTTTCACTATAATCAAACTAATTACATACACCAATACCAATGAATTACAAACTAATTCATCTAGTATCAACCACTAGGATTCTAATCAAGCCTAGTCACCACTAAGTGATGTCCCAAGTTGACTAAGAAAAACTCAACTGGTTCAACAGGCACCAAGTGCTATCCTAACTTGGCAAAGAAAATCAATGCTAGTTCAATAATTACCAAATACACAAAAAATTTCTTTTGACTTATTCAACGTATCTCTCTTGTCTCTTTTTTCTCATGACTTTTTCATTTTTCACCTTATCATGATTTGTCTTTTTCTCAATTAAAGAAAGATAAATATGAGATAGTCATAACAATGAAATCTAAAATGAAGTACAAAGTTGAAGAAAAATAATTCTGCATGTATGAGATGATGCTCTTAATTTTTCACTGTATTTTTCTTGTATTCAAATGTTGTTAAGAGCCAGTTATATAGTGAGAAGCTTGCTTCATCAAATTGGTTCACTGTCTCTTCATTTTTCTTGTTGATTCTACCCATTGTAGCTGCCTTTCTTGGCATGCATTGGTTTTCCATTTTGCTCCATCATTTCTGCTATCCTTGTAGCTGTTCCACAAACTTCTGTTGTTCATACATTTTGTTTTTGCTCTACCAATCTCTAATTTTTTATCTTCTGTTATTTGATCCTTTGTTGTCCTTAGTGTTGCTGTCCTTGTTGTCTCTTGTTTATCATAATGTTGCCAAATGTCTTATTTGCTTTTTCTTTTCTTTCTCTTAGCAAATGCAAAATCTTCTCTTTTTGTATTTTGGTTCTGATTTTTGTCTTCATATGCATTGGGCTGATGCTTTGAACTTTGCATTGTGAAAGTTGCTGAAGCAACATAAAATGGGTTGAGAGATATATTATCAAATATTGCGCTTACAATACTAACATACACATTAAACCACACTTGGACTTTTAACCCAACATAATGTTTGTCATCATATTAATATATCAAAATCAACTCTAACTCAACAATATCTCCTTGATGACAAACATGATACAAGAAGATAATTTAAATTGAAAGAATTTAAATGAGTAGAGTATAGATCACTTCTCTTTAATGATTATTGAACCTGAATGTGAATGATTATACTCCTCCTTAATATCAACATATCTCCCTTTTAATCATGGATTCCTCTTGAAATAAAGAATGCTTAGAATAGTAAAAAAAATAGTAAAGAAAAATCAACACCAAAGCAATAAAGCATAGTAAAAATGATGCAAAATAGATCATCAATCAATTTAAGTGCCAATAAGGATACATTAGATTAACAATGAACACTTAATATACATGATAAAGCAAAATATAGCATAGCATAGGCATTAAACATCAAAAGCCTCATAATAGAGTTTTCTTCTTTTTTTTCTTCCTCTTTTATCATCAAGGAGAAAAAACAAAGAACTTGTAGAAGAGTGTTAGAGGCATAACAGTAGTAATCAATTAGCAACCAGAGAGTTTGAGAGATAGGATAATTTAGGCATTAGAGTTGAATTCGTCTGAGGCATCACATCCTCATTTTCAGTGGTAATGGAACCAGCTTCAATGTCTTCAACAAAGTTCCGGAGGATGCGAATGTGGCTTTTAATCTTCTTGAGAACAGATTCAGTCATTTTTTCAGCTCTCTTCTTTTCAGCCCCAATGTTAATAAGAAGATTAGACAAGTTCAAAAACTCTTGAAGCACATCTTTTACAAGCCTAGTTAAACTTATGATTTTAGAAAAATTAGATTTAGGAACCAATGTTAATAAGGTAAAGCAATTTTTGAATGAACACATTCATGCATATGCCTTAACAAAATATAAGCAAATGAAACATAAATTTTAGAAAACATACCTAGTATGTCACAAAATGAAAAGCATTGAAAAAAGTAATACTTATAGTACATTGGTCAGTTTCAGAAAGTGAAGCGTGAGGCGTGTAAGTGCAAAGGTCTTAGCTTAAAAATGATGAATTTTTTTTAAAAAGAAGCTTTACAGCTGACTAAGGTACATGTAATACACCATGTATCAGGAAAATGCATTTAATTAGAAAATAATGTGAAAACAATTATTTTAAATGCAAGTTCACAGTTAGCCCAACAAAATCAAAAACACATGTTCCATATTCGAATTCAAAAACAAACACAAAGGGTCTACACAATCTGATAATTTCACAAGGTTCTAATTAACCAACTTAGACGATAAAGCCCACTCATCATTTGCCTAAAATTATCTCAAGACGACTTGCGAGATAAAAACACTAAACCAGAGTATTAGAATGATCAGGAAAAATTAGAAGAATTAATAATACCTAAAGTACTACGCAGTTTGCAGAATCTCTCTTCAATAAATAGTTTGGTGAAATATCAGCTAGCTGATGTTATGATTCAACAAATTGAATGTCTAAATTTCTATTTTGCACATGTTCTCTAATAGAGTAAAATCTAACTTCAATGTGCTTAGTTTTAGAGTGCAAAATAAAATTTTTTAAAAATATTTATAGCACTCACATTGTCACAAAGTAATGGAATATTAGAATCATCCAACTTGTAATCAGCCAACTGTGTTTTCAACCATAATAATTGAGAACAACATGAAGAAGCTGCAATGTACTCAGCTTTGGCAATGGACAAGGTAATAGTTTCTTGCTTTTTGAGAGATTTGCCAAGAAAACAACAAATGTCACTTGTACTTCTTCTATCAACTCGATCCCTAACAAAATCTGCATCGCAATAATCCACTAATTGAAAGAAATCAGTTTTTGGATACCATAAACTATAATTAGTGGTACCAAGCACATATCTAATTATTCTCTTTACTGTTGAGAGATGAGATTTTTTGGATACCATAAATTATAATTAGTGGTACCAAGCACATATCTAATGATTCTCTTTACTATAATTAGTGGTACTAATACTTCGAATGATATTTGGCCTTGAGGATGTAAGATACATTAAGGAACCAATTATTTTTCTATATCTAGTCTCATTTACATCTCTAGCATACTCATTGTTGTCTAGTTTGAGGTTTAGATGCATAAGAGTTCCCATTGGTTTAGCACATTCTAGCCCAAACCTTTTAACAAGTTTCTTGGCATACTTCTCTTTATGAACAAAGATGCCATCAGCAGTTTACTTAATTTGAAAGCCTAGAAAGAAAGTGAGCTCTCCCATCATGCTCATATCAAATTCACTAGTCATAAGCTTAGCAAAATCTGCACACAAATCTTCATTAGAGAATAAAAAATGATATCATCAACATAAACTTGCACAAGAATGAAATAATCTTTGGAATTTCTGATAAATAAAGTGGTATTAGTGGCTCCTCTTTGAAAATTATTTTTCAACAAAAATAAATTAAACATCTCATACCAAGCTCTTGGAGCTTGTCTCAAACCATATAAGGCTTTAGCAAGTTTGAAAACATAATTTAGAAAAGTTTTGTTTTCAAATCTAGGAGGTTGAGCCACATAGACCTCTCTATCTAATATTCCATTTAAGAATACATACTTTACATCCATTTCAAATAGCTTGAAGTCACAATGAGCCGCATAAGCTAAGAACAATCTGATGGCATCCATTCGTGCTACAGGTGCAAAAGATTCATCAAAATCAATTTCCTCTTCTTGATCATAACCTTGAGCAACGAGTCTTGTTTTATTTCGAACAATGATTCCATCTTCACCCAATTTATTTCTAGAAATATATTTTATACTAGTGACTTTCTTTCTATTCGAATCAAGTACAAGGGTCCAGACTTGATTCTTTTCAAACTGTTAATTCTTCCTCCATAGCCAATACCCAAGATGGATCAGCAAATATTTGTTGGACATTTTGAGGTTCAATCTTTGAGATGCAAGCTATATTTTTTGATTCATCTCTTTTCAAAGATGATATTGTTGTCACACCCTTAGAGGGGTCACCAATTATGAATTCCTCTAGATAAATCTTTAGAAATTTCTATTCTCTTGGCCTTTTGGTTTGGGTTGATGATTCAGGTTCATCTAGATCAACAATTGCCTCATCTTTAGGATTTTCTGCTCTAACAGGAGATAACTCTAGACTGTCTCCTACAAAATTGACATTCTCTGTGCTTTCAGGTGCAGCTTCTTGTGAACTCAAATTCGATTATTCTGTCTCACCTGCCTTAGTCACTTCAACTCCAATTCCTAGACTTTCATCAATGTAAACACTAGAAATATTGTTAGATTCACAGCATGTGACATGCATAGTCTCCTCAATAGTCTTAAAGTTCTTATTATAAATCCTATAAGCCTTGCTATGAGTGGAATAACAAAAAAAAATGCCTTCATGAGTTTTTGGATCAAATTTTCCTAAATTTTCTTTTATGTTGAGTATAAAATACTTACATCCAAACACACAAAAATATCTGAGATTAGGAGGGTGTCTTTTCCAAAGTTCATCAGGAGTTTTCTTTAAAAACTTTCTTATGAGTGTTCTTTTTAAAATGTAATATATTGTATTTATAGTTTCAACTCGTAAGAATTTAGGAACATCACATTTACACATCATAACTCTAGCTATTTCTTGTAAACTTCTATTTTTTCTTTTCACAATCCCATTTTGTGGGGTGTTCTAGAACAAGAGAAGTCGTGTAATATGCCTAGTTCATCACAAAAAAGATTTAAAATGTTAGTTTTCAGATTCCTTACCATGATTACTTCTAGTTGAAACAATCTTTAAATATTTTTCATTTTGAATCTTCTTGCTAAAGTTTTCGAAAACTGAAAAGGCTTCATGCTTATGAGCTAGGAAGAACACCCAACTGAACCTAGTATTTTCACCCACTATTACCATTCAATAGCTTTTTTCTCCAAGACTTTGAGTTCTAGTTGGTCTAAACAGGTCAAGATGTAATAATTCCAATGGTTTTTTAGTAGAGACATCTTCCTTAGGTTTGAAAGAAGTTTTTGTTTGTTTACTCATTTGATAAGCATCACATGTAATGTCTTTATCAAACTTAATATTAGGAAGACCTCTAACTGAGTCTTTTTTAACAAGTTTAGAGATTTGAAAAATACTAGCATGTCCTAATCTCTTGTACCACATCCATTTTTCATATTCCATTGAAAAAAATAAGTCACATTTTGAACCTTATGATAATCTAGAGTAAGACCATAGACATTGTCATATCTCGTTGCAATAAACAAAATAACCCATGTTATTTCATCTATTACCCTATAATCTAAGTTCTTAAAAGTTACTGCATAACCAATATCACATAATTGACTTATGCTCAAGAGATTATGCTTTAACCCGTCTACTAAGAAAACATTATCTATGTAAGTTGAGAAATCTTTGTCAATCTTATCAATGACAATTATTTTACCTTTACCATCATCATCAAAAGTTACAAATCATCCATCATACTTGTTGAGTTTGATGAAGAAGGTAGATTTTTCGGTCATGTGCCTTGAACATCCACTATCAAGATACCACATGTCTTTCTTCTTCTTAGATGTAAGACAAACCTCATCCACGTCCGTGTGCTCAGCCATCAAGTATATTTGAGCCTCAGGATTTGAGTCTTCTTCATCTTCAGAATCATTCTCTAAATCTTCCCAAGTTGCCATCATCACCTTCTTTTTGTCCTTCCTTGATTTGTCACCTTTCTTTATTTGAGGACAATCAGATTTGAAGTGACCGAGATCCTTGCAATGGTGGCAAGTGAATTTGGATTGATCCTTTTTGAAATCTTTGGATAAAGTAGCTCATTTTCCTTCACCTTTGTATCTTATTAATCTCCTTAATTTTATTGCAAAGAACACCATCTCATCATCTGAAATGCTGTCATCAGATTCCTCTTCTTTGGCTATCATTCTTGACTTCAATGCTACATTTTTTTTTGTCATCTCTATCTTGAGACATATGGGTAGTTTCATAGGCCACCAGCTTGCCTCTTAGCTCATCATAGGTGATTTTTATCAAATCATTCCTCTCGGAGATGGTTGTGCATTTTACTTTCCATTTCTTAGTGAAACTCTTCAAAACCTCCCTCACTAAAGTTTTTTCGGAATAGCTTCCTAGAGCATTCGGATTATTGACGATTATTAAGAACTTTTTGAACATCTGATCAATTCTTTCATCCTCCTTCGTGAGGAACATCTCGTACTCTTTCATTAGCATATCTATTCTTGTCACTCTCACTTGTTTTGTTCTTTCATGGGTGAGTTATAGCTTGTCCCAAATTTCATTGGCAGTTTTGCACCATGACACTTTTCTGAACTTTTCAAAACTGATAGCACAATGATTAAGTTGATTGCCTTGGTTTTGAGTTCAACCTTCTTCTTCTCATCCTCTGTCCACTCATTGTCTTCCTTCGAAACTACGTCTCCATCAGCATTTTGCTTAGTTGCAATGTCAGGTCCATTGATGATGATCTTCTAAGTCGATTGACTACACGAATATTCTCATTCTCTCTTTTCACTATGAGTAGTTGCTACCACTGAAGTAGGGAGGTCTATTGTGGTACTGACCTTTAGTAAGCGTGTAAGCCATAATGTTTGTACCCAGTTATTGGCCATGAATCTTTGCTCCAAGCTGTGAAACTTGACTCTTTGAGACCTTACTCTTAATACCAATAAATGATAAAGCTAAAACTTGAGAAATGGTAGTTGAATCAAGTTAGTTTCAATCAATGAAGTTCTTTGCTCTGTTTTTGCGAAAGCAGATGCAAGAGATTTTTTTGTTTTATCTCTAAAACCATAACAGAACAGAGTAGGAAAGAAGAAAACCAAGCAAGCATATATCCTAGTTTGCTTTTCTTGTGCAATGGAACCTGCATCCAGTCTTCACTACAATCATAGTAGAATTTTCACTATAATCAAACTGATTACATACACCAATACCAATGAATTACAACCTAATTCATCTAGTATTAACCACTAGGCTTCTAACCAAGCCTAGTCACCTCCAAGTGTTGTTCCAACTTGTCTAAAGGGAGCTCTACTGGTTCAACAACCACCAAGTACTATCCCAACTCGGCAAGAGAAACTAATCCTAGTCCAATAATAACCAAATACACAGAAAATTTCTTTTGGTTTTTTCAATGTATCTTTGTTGCTTCTTTTCTCCCATGGTTTTTTTTTCATTTTTTACTTCACCATGATTTGTCTTTTTCTCAATTACAGAAAGATATACATCAGATAGCCATAACAATAAAATCTAAAATGAAGCACAAAGTTGAAGAAAAATAATTATGTATGTATGAGATGATGCTCTGAATTTTTCACTCTATTTTTCTTGTCTTCAAATGTTGTTAAAATCCAACTATATAGTGAGAAGCTTGCTTCATCAAATTGTTTCATTGTCTCTTTATTTTCCTTGCTGATTCTGCCCATTGTAGCTATCTTCTGTGGCATGCATTGCTTTTCCATTTTGCTCCACCACTTCTGTTGTCCTTGTAGTTACTGTACTAACTTTTGTTGTTCATACATTTTATTTTTGCTCTACCAATCTCTAATTTTTTATCCTCTACTATTTGATCCTTTCCTATTCTTGGTATTGTTATCCTTGTTGTCTGTTGTTCATCATAATGTTGCCAATGTCCCATTTGCTTTTTCTTCTCTCTATCTTAGCAAATGCAGAACCTTCTCTCTTTGTATTTTGGCTCTGATTTTTGTCTTCATATGCATTTGGCTGATGCTTTGTACTTTGCATTGTGAAAGTTTGCTAAAGTAATATGAAATAGGCTGAAAGATGTATTATCAAATATTGGGCCTGTAATACTATCATACATATTAAACCACACTTGAACTTTTGACCCAACATAATGTTTGTCATCATATTAATATATCAAAATCAGTTTTAGCTCAACACCTACTAAAATCAGACAGTGAAACACACTACACTTGCTAAATAAATTTACAGCTAAAAAATAAGTGGTTAAAATATTTAACATCCTTTGTACATAAATCATTATAGCATGTATGTTTTAAATTTAGCATATGAATTATGCTAGATTGCAAGTTTGCCACAATTTTTGTAGTGTGTGACCCAAAAAATACATAAATCCTAGCAAGTTGTGTGTGTCCATTAGCCTAATACAATTTTTACGCAAAGAGCCAAACTCCTGTTATGACTTATGTACAAATAGCTAGACATGATTCTAAAAATCAGATTGATTTAGCCATTTAACAAAAAGTTGGTCACCTAGGTGGTTTAGTTCAGGCCAAAAAATCAATTATAAAATCTCAATTAAAGAATTGGTGAATTAGTTGAACCAATTCGATTATTTTATAAAAAAAAAGTTAAAAGGTTAATTTTAGCAAACAATAAAAAGTAACGTGAGTACAAAACAATATTTGTTATACTGGAGAAAAATCTAGAAATAACCAAGTATCAACAAAAAGTAAATAAGGAGGTTAGTTTTTTTTGTATTAACAAAAAAAATACATGAATTTTTAATAGAAAAATACAAAAAATTATCAAAATAAACACAAAAAATTGTCAATTTTATTACTAAACATAGAAATTATTGCTACAAAACACAAAAATTTATTGAGTTTAAGTAAACAATAACAAAGTTGAATACATACATTGAAAACTTTACAAGAGTCACTTATTGCCAACTAATCCATACTTAATTAGAAATAATTCCATTTGCTTTTATATACATCTTTTAAAAGAGATTTCTAAACAATATGACTTATCTCTTTTTCTATATCAACATGTCTTTTAAAGCCATTTATTTCTTAGAATCTTTTTCATATAATATGTCAAATATACAATCTATGAATTATAGTTGTTATATAAACCTCAATAGCACTTATTCATGGATGAACATTGATCTGTTATAATATTTTTGGGAGGCTTTCCTTGCATACAACAAAGTCAACATTCAAACAACTACATGAATAATATAATATCCTCATTTTCTATTAAAGCACATCCAAGTATCACATAATTGTCATAGTGATTCACAGCAACAAAAGCAGCACAAGAAAAATCATACCTAAAATTAAAAAAAAAAATCACATCAAGAAAATAAGTAAATAATTCTCCCTTAACACATAAAATATATGAACCAAACATAGAAAAAAGTGACAAAATTATATACATATTTATGTTGTAAATAGTATCAAAGGACACTACATCTCCAAAATAATAATAAGTATCCCAACTTCATGTGTCATGGCCCAAATCAAGCCATGACTGGTGCTCAAATGACAAATTCCTCAGCAAACCAATTAACCGAATTTACCAAAAAATGGATATAGTCTCTTCTATTTCTAGAACCTTGCTGAAATGAATACGATCTTCCTGCATCAATAATAAACACCTATCTCTAACAATAACAGCAACATATACCAAATATATCTAAAAACCCAACATATTAAAAGTCACATCATATATACTAAGTTAATACCTAAAGTTTATAGTTAATTTTTTAAGTCTTACATAACCAAATCATAATTAATATCCAAATAGTTTGACATTTAAGATAACATAACTCACACGAAGATCCTATCTATTTCATATGGAGCATTATCAAAATCTAAATTTTGACACAAAGATTTCATTACATAAAAATATAGCCCTTGGAAAGAAAAAGGACTCACCAAGATGACTAAAAGCTACTGTGGGGTAAGTAGAATGAAACCTAGATTGACACCTATATCTGAAAAACATAAGAAAATGATAGGGTGAGTTTTGAAATTCACTGAGCAAACATTATATCAATAACCCACACGAGATAAAATCATACTTTAAAATTATATTTTCTTTAGAGATAAGGAATATATGCCAACTAAGTATATAAATGATTAAATCTATAATTATATGAGTAAATTGAAACAGAAATTTTCATTCTAGAAATCAAATCAAATAAAATGATACATACTTGAGCGGCTTTATCTCTAAGCGTAGCCCTTTCTTCTTGTGTGCCTATATGGTATAACAAATCCAATGTGTGGCCTATATATTAGACTAGCAACACCCATGCTAGCAGAGATCTAAACTAGATGCATCTAGGTTAGAATCATAATTGCAGTTAACTATATTTTTCTAGTCAGTGTCTTCCAAACTAATTCAAAACACATCATATACAGCAAATTGTAAATACTTGCAATATATTACTAAGTTTTGCAATAAATCAAATATATATATATATAAAGCGTAATAAAGCATAATAAAGTCAATTTAAATCATCCATGCTTTATAGAATATACAAGTATTGTCTCATGTGTATTTTATAAAATTATAAGTTTTTCAAGAATAAATCTTCATTTTGATAATTCAAAATTCACAATAATAAAATATTTTCAAATGCTAAAATCATAAATCAGATTAAATATTGATAATAATATATTTAAAATCAATTATAGATATAATATCCACTCACAACTTGATTCCAAAAAATTGGAAGCAACTCTGAGCGTGTCACTGAGCTACCAATTGACGTCTAGTAATATTTTCAATTAACAATATATCACTAAATTTGATAAAGTCTCAAATTTTTCTAACCCTATGAACCTTAATTTTGGATTTATAAGTATCCATAAATATAAGGATGACAAAAATTAGAGATATAGCTAATTATTAAGCGAAAGATTTACCTTGAAGTGTTAATAATGATTGAAACTCAAAAATTGAAGCACCTCCCTCCCTTACTAAGCTGAAACTCCAAGATTTGATTTGTGAGAAATAAAAATTTGAATAAATAGAAGATAGAATAATTTTTATTAATAGATAATAGATTAGAGAAGGAGAAAGAAATTAGATAAAAAAAAAAGATCTAGTTTAATTTATTTCCATAGAAAAAGATCTAGTTTTGCTTCTTTATTATGAACAAATATTTTTTATATTATTTTACATCATCTTGTTCACAAACATTACAAACCTCACTAGTAACATAAATTTTCAGTCTTTCTCAACGAAATTTAATTTACATGACCCCAACTACCGTCACAATTAATTGAAATATTTTACTGAATCAAATATTAACTTCTTTATTATTCTCAGTTGTGCAACAAACATGCATGCTAAGCTCTTTGTATTGTTTAAACATTTGAACTTAATTAGAATAATATGGATGTGAATGAGTTTAAAGAATCATGAAAATAACCCAAAAAACAATATTCTTCAATATATGCAAATTCTTTCAGGATAGTTCCCAATGTGTGAAGAATTGGTCTTCTCGGTGAGTTTACATGGATTTCACATTCCTCTTTATTATATATAGCAAGTTGATTTTTAATTTTTATTTTCATCGAATTCCTTATCTAATTCAAAAACTGCATATTTAGCATAAATTATAGAAATTTCTCGCTTCTTCAATTGTGTTTAAAGTCATCTCAGCTTTGACACATACTGTTTATCAACCTCATACAAAAATTACTTTTGATATAAAAAGAATAAAAACTACAAACACATAAACTCAAAGATAAATAAATTCTTAAATAAATATAATAGAAACTAAAACAACACCAATTCAAAGTAATTTAACCGACAAACACTGGAATAACGAAACAAAAGCGCAAAAACATATTCATGTAAACATAGTAATTTAGAAAAAAAAATAAGTTCTTAAATTGATATCATAAAGAAACTATGTCAAATTCAAATATATATATATATATATATATATATATATATATATATATATATATATATATATATATATATATATATATACATATATATATACATTGTCAACTACAAAATACAAAAATACCTAATCAGAAAACACATAACTAATAAGCCACAAAAACTTCGTGAACTAACTAATAAACACAAAATATATAGCACTAAAAACACATAAATTCACAATAAATAAACAATGAAATAACGAAATGCAAACACAAAAACCATTGACCAGTAATACATATATATACATAACCCACCAATAAACACAAAAATACATGTACGTAAGTACAAAAACTCATAAAAATATAAATTCTTAAACTGATATCATGAAAAAAAGCTACATTTAATTCAAATAGAAGAAAAACACAGAAATACTCAATTAAAAAACACAAAAATTTGTACACAATGAACACAAAAAATCAAAAAAATAACTGAACATTTTATATATATATATAACTTAAATAACACATGAAACGAATAGACTGTCTCTAAAATTATGTACAAACAAAAAAAAACATTTCAAACTCCAATAAAATATAATTAACCAAGATCCAAATCTCTTCCGTTTGAGTTGTTTTAGACAAAGGAACCAATTGATCTTGATTTTTTTAATTTGAACTATAATCATCCATTATTAGGGAAAGAATTCGAAGGCTGATGATGTTTCCAATTTAACTCAATAGTTATGTTTGTTTATTGTATAACTTATATTATTTATTAAAAAGAACCATATTGATATGTATTTTTGTTTAATTGATTCTTTTCGTATGTAATATCCATTATTACCTATCTAGTTGCACTACAAGAAATTACCAGAATAGCGACCGATTAGTGATCGATTTGGGTGGTCACTAAAACCATGGTTGCTAATAAAAAAATAGCGACCAACTTCGTTTGCTAAACTTTAGCCACCGATTTGTTAACAAGGCCAACCAAACCCTCACCAAAGAGTTTCGGTCACTAACAAAATTGGTCGCTAAATTGTGACCAAATTTTTCGTCGCTAAATCGGCCTCTGAGTAAATCGGTCGCTAAATAGCAACCCACTTTTTAGTCGCTAAATCGGTCGCTAATTTGCGACTAATGTTTTGGGCTCCAATTCGCGACTGTTATTTCTGTCGCTAATTTGTGACCAACATTTCAGTCTCTAATTCAGTCGCCAAGTGTGGACCTGTATTTTAGCAACTAACATTTCAGTCGCTAATTGGCAACCAAGCATTTTAGTGACCAAATTTTCATGGTTGATCCTAACTTTTTAATTATTATTTTTACTAAATTTTTACATTTAAGCCATCAAATATTGAAAAACCATCAATACAAAACCTACACCTTAACACATAAAAGTAAATAACACTTAAACAATAACCAAAATAACATAACACACTCAAACAATAACCAAAATAACTCATCAATTCAATATCATAGACAATAACAATAATAAGAAAACAACACTCTCATATTACTAATTACATCATTTAAAGTCTATTAACTGGTGCACGAAATTTTACTCCACACAACTTAACCGGCAAGTACACCGGGTCATCCAAGTAATACCTCAGGTGAGTGAGGGTCGATCCCACGAAGATTGCCGGATTGAGAAAGTTGTGGTTATCCTACAGATCTCAGTCAAGCAAATAGAAAGATAGTTGTTGGTTGTTGTAGGCGCATGAACAAACAATAACAAAAGTGATAAACGGTTTATGTAGAGACAGGAATGAGAAATCAGTTAAAGCCTCAGAGATGCTTCTTCTTCTGGATTAACACATCATACCACTGCTCCAATGATGAATGATTCCTTCAATGGCAAGGCTGTAAGTGATTAGGCCATTGGTCGTGGTCACTAATCTCCTCAGGTCTAGATCAAACATCCGAACAGACTAGATCAATCTGGGTGAGGGTGAAGCGCAGGCAATCAATCTCTTGACGATCCTACTCAAAACGCCACAGACAAGGTCGGATCTTCCGGATCAGAGATTGATGCTCTTATGGTTCTAGCCCTTAGATCCACAGGAACCTCAATTACCCCTGACTAATGGAGTTTTATGTCACATACTCTAATTAGCCCAGATAATTCTCTTGGAACCCGTGATGCATCCTCAAGCTGTAGCTCAATACTATCCGGGTCAAGACTCATAAAGAGCTCATGTAGAATCGACATTCATAAGGATGAAGATCGAAAATGCATCATAGAATAGAATCACATATAAATTGAAGTAGAAAAGTAATTGCATTAATCCATAGGAATCAGCAGAGCTCCTAACCTTAACCTAGGAGGTTTAGTTGCTCAAACTGTACAAAAAAGTGTATCAAATGTTCTGAGGGGCTGAAGATCCTAAACAAGGGTGATCTTCACCTATATATATTAACCTAATAATAATAGGAATTACAAAAATATGATAGACTAAGCTGGAGGTGCGAAAATCCACTCCTGGGCCCACTTTGGTGAGTGTTTTGGGCTGAGCTTGGCGTCTGGCTTAAGGAATGGGCGTTGAATTCCCATTAGGGGATTGATGTGCTGCTTCCTTGCTCTCTTTGGGGCATTGAACGCCAGTCTTGGGTGTTCAACGCTGGCTTCAGTCCTTCTGGGGCGTTGAACGCTAGAAAGGGGGTAGTTTGGGCATTCAACGCCTATTTTGGGCCATCATTTTCAAAGTAAAGTATGGACTATTATATATTTCTGGAAAGCCCTGGAAGTTAGCTTTCCAACGCCATTAAGAGCGCATCATTTGGACCTCTATAGCTCAAGAAATGCTCATTTGAATGCACGAAGGTCAGAATCTGGACGCATCTGTTATGCTATCCTTGCCTCAGAATCAGACTTTGCCAAAACTCGTGAATTTCAGCTAGAATTTACCTGAAATCATAAGTAAACACAAAAACTCAAAGTAGAATCCAAAAATATAAATTTTACACTAAAACCTATTAAAACATAATGAAACTTAACAAAACATACTAAAAATACTGTGAAATTGATGCCAAAAAGTGTATAAAATATGTGCTCATCATTAACTAACTAGCATCACAACTACTAATCACTCTTCAGACATACATTCACCATCTTCATCCTCTCCTATATTTGTTTCTCCACCTTCTAGATGAGGAATCGGAATTTGAAAATTAAGCTTTTTCATCATTTTTTGAAGCATATGGTTATTGATTACAAGTTTTTTTCTGCCTTTTCCAACCTAGTTTTCAAGTCATCGTTCTCTTCTTGCATTTTTTTCATTATTTCTTCATGTTCTGACCATCGTAACCAATCGAATGACTAAGAACTAGAGCCACGATAACTAGGTCTTTTGTCAATTACAGTGGATTCTATTCCAAGTCCATAAATTCTTCCCTTTTTAACTCTGGCTATTTCACACAACACATCCATCTCATTTGGTGCATTACTTCCTTCCTCAAATGCTTTTTGCGTAGTCTGTTCTATAGCATTCTTAAATTCTTCCTGCCAATATCAAAATTAGATCAATTATCAATCATCACATATTCACATGCCTCAGCCACAAGTTGGTTTACTTCGTAATGATGTTTATTCGAAGCAATCAAGCAACCGTTAGAGTCAATTTAGATAAACACCAAATTGGGCTATCATCCACCCTTCCATGCCAAACTCAAAGAAAACTATTAACTTAAATTTGAATAAAGTAACTGAGACAAATTTCTTTCATATCCATAACCTCAAGTAGAATTCACAATTCAGAAAGCTGAACTAATAACTGAATAAACTAATTAGTAGAATCAATAAAAGCAAGTTATAGAATCAAAGGAGACAGGCTTAGCATTAATTTTTAACCCTTATACCAACATCTAACATCACCTTATAAATAAACAAATCTAAGATGTAAATCTTTGTGGCTCCTATGATTCTACCAGAATGCCACACTCAGAATTAACTTAACTTAAAAACACAGAACAGATCCAAAGGGAAAAGCAAGCTAAGTTTCTTTTTATAAAAATCTAGTAAAGGAGCTCAAAACAGAAAATCAGAAGAAAGATCCTAATCTGTATTTAATATCTCCAAATATACTCTCTCAACTACATTATTGGTGCAAGAAATTAAGAGTGACAATTATCAATTACATGCATGTCATGAGAGAAATTTCATAACATTCTAAAACAAACTAAGAGGTTTCCCATGGCAAATTAAACAGTACTGAAAAGGACTCAATTATTCAAAAGTAGATCATTCAAATTTAGAGTTCCAGTAACCCCAAGCACATAGCCATATAAACAAAATAGCCCTATGAGTTGGAACACTAGCCCTAATGCAATATTGTTTAATACATACAGAGAAAAAAATACATTTTGATTAAGATAGACTCACCTCAACATGTTTTGATTTCTTATCCAGCCATGTCTCATCCTTGTGTTTGTGGGTCTTAGCAAAAAATTCTAATTGTGTTGGAGTCTTCTTTAATGATTTTTTCTACCAAAAATATAAATTAAAAAACTTATGAGTATCAACTACCAACTGAAGTATATAAAATTATAACATAAAATATCTAAGTTTTTCTATAACATCACCATATTAGTTTTGTGTTGGGTAACGGAAATTGAGCCAGTAGTATGAGGAGCTGCTCCAAACCCGCTACAATCATATGCTCGATTTAACTTACCTTGTGCACTCTTTTGTAGAAATCCAGCATCAGTATTCCAATAAGCGCTCAGAGCATGCATACTTCTTCTCCTATCCATTGAGGTTTGACACGTCTTGCACGGGCTTTTCCCAACAAACTTTTTAGTAAAGCAGCACCTTGCTTCTCAAAAATTTTTCGAGCCCAATAAAGATTTGGAGGAACAAACTGATATTTGTTCTGAATAATCAATGCAAATAAGAATAGTTGTAAGTTGACATATATTATATTTTTCAAACTAAGAACGAATTTTTAATCTACTAAAAGATTAAATATTTCTCTAAAACCTACTTCAAACTTTTCCCACCAAAACTTTCTAGTAGCATCTGGTATTTTTTTCCACGAAGGCCACGGCTAAGAATAATGCCCTTTAATAATGTCCAAAATCGCATGATCCGCAATAGGTGTAGGTAAAAATTTGTAGATGTTACTCAATATCAATCGGAATGCAATATAAGAGGTTAACTTCAAAAAATAAAATTAATGTAGTCTTGTATGGTGTTAAGAAAGTAAACTTAGAATGATAAGGCCATGTTCTCAACTATGAAATAATAGTTTGTGAATAATTTCAAGTAGTTGAAATATTAAAATCATTTCAAAGACTATAATATATATTTCAAATAAAAATGGATAGCAGGTATTTCAAAGACTATAACATATACTTAACACAAATGTGACACATAATCATCAAGCTCAAGAACAACAAAATCAAAATCTATCCCCACAAAACACAAAACAAAATCTGTTACTGCCAAATAACAACCCCAAGTGTATCCTAAATCCAAATTTATTTTGTTTAAAATCTGATATCACCTCTTTTCATAAATTTCTGGCCAGTATTAAATCAAAGAAGCATGTAGGGAATTTGATCTTTCATTTTTCATTCTTTTCTTTTCATAGGATACAAAGACACCTAATTAGTCAGTGTAAATTGCCACTTGCTGTGGACTTAAAAAAATAAGAATAAAAAAAAGAATTTGTGACTATATAGCAAAAGTAAGTTGCTCATTCAATAATAGCGTGGTAGCAGATTGAAAATATAAATATGATATATGATTTTTTTTTGTCCCTTAAGTAAATGATATTATTACCTGCATTAATTCAATAATAAACTACCAGCACTTAAGAAGAAAATAAATATTTTTAAAAGGAAACCCATTTAGCTTGTAGCATAATTAATTTAGATAAAATCACACTGCTTTAAAATCGAACAGATCTTTGATCATGTTATTCAACCAACAACAAGAATAGAAGAACCATGGAAGAAGAATTTGAACAACAACAACAAATTTTCTTAAGAAAAAGAAAAAATTTGAAGATTTTCAAGTGAATTAATTAGCACAAGGTTACTCAATAAATCACACAATACAACAAAGACTAAATAATTCTATTTTTGAAAAAATCAGTAATCCCAGTTAGTTAAGAAAGTGCCACAAGTCACAACAAAAACAGAATTTGCATAAACAGAAACTCACCTTTTTCGGTTACTACTATATTCATGCCAAACTCAACCAAGCTTACTACTATACTAGCTAGCACCCTCAACACTACAATCTTTTAACACATTTAAGTTAACAATTAAAATGAAAATGTTAAAACATACCAATCTCCTGTCAAGTCCAATTAAAATGAAAATGTTAAAACATACACATTTAAGTTGCAGCAACCAACTCCTTATCCTCTAAGTATCGGCTCTTAATTATACTAGATGTGCGTCCACAATGGTTGAATATTGATAAATTTGGAAATTAAATATTGATGGCTCCACCGTCATCGTTCCGGCCCACATTAGTTCTCATTGATTGTACATGAGATTTAAAATAATAAGTGCAGAAATGAGAGTTTTCTTGACTCATGTATGCCTCACAAATGGATCCTTCAACACGTGATTTATTTTTAACCATTCACTTTAATCTATTCAAGTACCTAAAGCAATGTAACATGTAAGCATAGAGTGGCAACCATAAGATTGAGATCAAATGACAAAGAGCATTGAATTAAAGTTATACCTCTCAAATGGGTACATCCATCGATATTAGATTGGGCCTCCCACTCTTGCTTCATACGGAAGATGAATGAGAAAATGCTCCATGCAGTTAAAAAATTCTGGAGGAAAAATTTGCTCTAACTTACATGTGGTGGTGATAATATTTTACTCCATCAACAATAAGTCATCCGCGTACAAAATTGTGGAGCACAAATCCTTGAAAAATTTGCTTAATTCAACTATTGGCTTCCAGATTTGGAGTTGAAGATTGGCAAAGGCAATTGGTAACAGACGTTCCATAAAGACATGACAGTCATGACTTTTCATCCTAAAGTTTCCCTTCTTGGATATTTATGCATCTACGCAAATTAGAAGCATATCCGTTTGGCATTTTAATCTCACTAACCCATTCATAAACTGCCCTTTTTTGTTCCATAGAGAGAGTGAATTTTGCTTTGGGTTTCATGTATTTTCCATTTGGTAACAATTGCAACTCTAAATCCTTCCGTCGGCAGAGTTCCTTCAAATCCATTATTGCCTTCACATTGTCTTTAGTCTTGTCTTTAATGTCCATTACTGTATTAAAGACATTATCAAAGACATTTTTTTCAATGTGCATCACATAAAGATTATGTCTTAACAAATTGTCTTTCCAATATGGAAACTCCCAAAATATACTTCGTTTTGTCCAATTAGAAGATATACCAAAACCAAGACATGAACAAGATTCACCTTCTGTACTTCTTGAAAGATTGCAAACACTTCGCCAAACATCCTAACCTGACAATCTAATTTGAGCTTGAGCTGTCACAACTCGATTTTTCAAGAATGAAACCTTATTTCTTTGATATGGATGATCCAAGGAAAAAAATTGATGATGGCTATCGAACCAAGAGCATTTCACATCCTGGCCATAAAGGATTTTTTTATGCATGCAACAAGTCATAGAAATTCTTAGCATCAGCATTTGGAGACTCCTCGTCCTCAAAATCACCATGGCCTTCAGAATCACCGTGGCCTTCAAACTCAAATCCAGTAAAAGCTTCATAAATCAGCTCCTCCATCCTATTAGGGTGTGCACTTCTCCCAGCTCCCAGCTCCCCCGTCCTATTAGGAATCGCACATAAGGTTGGGTTATTTTCTCCATGACTTGTCCAAAGCCAATAATCAGGAACAAATCCTTTCCTATATAGATGGATTATTACATCTTCAGACTTCATATAAACCTTATTTTTACACCTAGAACAAGGGCATCTAATTTGTCCATTTGACAAATCTGCCAATCTCTCAGCAAAGGAAATAAATTCTTCTACCCCTTTTGTAAATTCAACTAGTTAAACCTTTTCAACCAGGTCTAAGTCTATTGTACATCCAATTACGACTCTGACTCATATTCATAACCTGTCCCATTAGTAATAATGCATCTTAATTAAATGCATGAACAAATCACAGTTTAAGAACTACAATAAAACATCAATTGGTAAACAATTAAGTAAATAAAAATAAAGTACCTTAACTCGTTGGAGAGAGAGAGAGAAAGAGAGAGAGAGAGAGAGAGAGAGAGAGTAGTGGATTAATGTCTGAACCTGGCCGGAGTGGGTGGAGGAGACAGCGATTTTTGTGGGAGGAAGAAGACGGTGAGGAGACCTCAGAAGATGGTGCTGAGACCGGAGAAGACAACGCCGACAAGACCTCAGAAGACGATGGCGAGATGCGCGCAGAAGACGGCGGCGAAAAAGACGACAACATGCGTAGAAGACGGATGCGGTATCTGATTGGAGAAGATGAGAATGGTGAGGGTGAATTAAGGTTAGTGAGGATAATTTAGATAATATCTTTTTTTTAACTTGGCGACCACTTTTGTGACTGATTAATTTATAAAATTGGTCACTAATTTAAAAATTAGCAACCGATTTAGTGACCATACTTTAACGACTGAATTAGCAACCAACCACGTTATTGTATTTACCTATAGGTCGGTTACAAAATTGGTTGCTAAATTAAAAAATAGCGACCGATTTTGTGACCAAGAGTTCCAAGAACATTCCTTTCTTTGTTTTGGTTGCTAATTCGGTTACTAAATTAAAAAATAGCGACCATTTATATACAATTGTATAAAACTAGTTGGTCGCTAATTGGGTGGCTATTAGTGACTCATTATGTTAGTCACAAAAATCAGTCGCTAAATTAACAATTAGCAACCGATTTAGCTACCAGTAATTTAGCCACTAAATTAGCGACCAAACAGTTGTTCACCCTATTTCACTATCAGTTGCAAAATCGGTTGCTAAAATAAAAAATAGCGACCGCTTTTGTGACTAACAGTTCCAAAGACATTATTTCTATTTTGGTTGCTAAATCAGTTGGAAAACAAAAAAATAGCGACCAAATTTAGTGACTGATTTTATTTTGGTTGTATTTAAAATTTATCGGTCGCTAATTCGGTTGCTATTAGCGACCGAATTTATTGGTCACTAAAATCAATCGCTAAATGTAATTTAGCGACCGATTTAGAGACCAATATTGATTTGTCCCAGAAATTCTGTATCGATCGCTAAAAATTGGTACTTTCTTTCATAAATAAAATAAAAATATTAATTAATTCCTCAAACAAGATTTTTGAGCTTTATTTTCTAGAATACGATTTTTATTTTGGTAATTAGAACAAGTTTGCTGCACCCCCGGCGAACTCTATGTTGAGTTTCCAAAATAAAAGCATGCCTGTTGGAGAGCGAAGCAGAGAACCACAATTTCATTGTCCACTTTCGTTCTCATTGTTGACATTTTTTCTCTACAATGTCAAGAAATCCGTTGTTATCCATTCATTACAATGGTGAAATAATGTATGATGAAGAAGGTTCTATCGTTTTTAGATCAGGACAACCAATAATTACCTATATGACACCGAAACTCAACAGTCTAACAGCGTTGAAGAATCTGATATTGCATTCCGTTGGGCAGTAAAAGGCAAAAAGGGTGAAGAAAATTTACTACAGATATCCGATCGAGGCGCCTACCAAACGAAAACAAAAAATTAAAAAACAAGGGACGGTGAACACATAAAATAACAAGTTCACTGTTTATTAATTACAATAAAATAAATAACAGTAAAAAAATTGTACCACTCGATCAAGCCTGCCAGCAATGCGCTCAGCCTGATCCAATATGTACATCGTATCCTCGTAGCCTAATAACTGCTGCTCCATCTAACCACACTCTATTAAAATAAAATCATATATACTGAACTCAGTTCCTTTTACGTTAACTAAATTCTTAAAAAATATTTAAATATATAATTGTCTACCTTAGTTCTTACTCAATTTATAAACTTACTAATTTAAATTTAACGGAACTACATGATGTCGTCAACTAACACCCTCAACAACCCTAATTAATAACTAACTGAATCCTAAATTTTACTAATTATGTTTCTTTCTAATCTAACTTAACTTAATTAATTATGCCATTAATTACCTTGTAATTCACAACTTAAACTAATTAGTCTGACTAAACTAACTAAGAATTTACTAACAACTTATACTAATTAACATGTTATAAACAATAAACAGCAACTGTACTTGAAAACAATAACATAAAAAATCTAACTAATATGTAAATAGTTAACAGTAAACAGTAACTCTAACTAACTTGAAACAAGTAACTCTAACTAACATATTATTTACTGACCTGAAACTGAGAATACCGTGGATAATGAACTTTACGGACGTCGAAAGACAGAAAGGAGGAACAAAGTAAATTTGGAGGAGAGATTTGGAAAGAAAGGGACAAATGAAAATGGTCCCACTAGCTTTATATACTCTGCCGAACTCACCCTAGAGTTCGCTAGGGGTGCGGCGAACTTGCCATAATTACCGAAAAAAATCGTATTTTGAAAAATAAAATTGAAATATCTTATTTTAGAAATTAATTATTTTTTTATTTTATATTAAAAAAAATCCTATATATTACAATGAAAATAATTTATTGATTTTTTATATATAATATTAGTATTAATAAACAAAAATTGAATATTTAATAATATAAATGTCAAGGCTAAAATTTTGGACCAACAACCTAAAGCATTTTTGGTAACTAACCTAAAGCATAAATAGTGTATGAATAATACAACTTATAAATTAACCGTAAATCAATTAGCTGGTCAATCATAAATAGTAAACGTAATTAGTACAATTGATATAATGAGATAAATGACAATTAATAGTAATAATTAATTTCTTTAAATTATTTAGATTTTTATCATTAATTATAAATAATTAATTATTAACTAACCTTATCAAATATATTTTCTATAAATAAAACATAACAGATCTGTTGATCTAGATAATTTTAAAGGTCACAATTTTGTATTATATTAGGAAGCTTCTATATATAGGAATAGGATAAGATCGACCTTGGAAAATATTTTTGTTCAATTAATGATACAATAATTTTGATTATCTAATTTTACTACAATAATTATGTTATATTATATTCTATTATCTTATATTTTAGATAATTTGTTAAAGAAATATATTTGATATATGTTTTCATTTGATTGATTTTTTTATGTGATATCTATTATTATTTAATTGTAAATATCACAATGTAATGAGAATGATAATATATCACAATAAAAATAATTTATTTTTTTGTATAAATCATATGATAAAAGTTATTAATATATAAGAGTTGAATACTTAAAAATACAAACAGTAATAAATGGCTAAAATTCCAAAAACAAATAGATAACAACATAAAATAGAAAATAGAACTTAAAAAAATGAAGAATTTATTCTAACCAAACTTCTAGATGCTTATAATTCATTCTATCAGCGTGAGAATAATCAATTGATTATTTCTATATATAATATTAATATTAATATCAGAAATTAAGTACTTAAAAACACAAACAATAATAATTAAAATGCTAAATTTGGTAAGTCATAAATTTTAGAGAAAATTTCACTCCCCTCCCCTGTGAAATGTTAAAATGACACTCTCCTCCTCTCTATTTTATAAATGTACATTCTCCTCCCTTTTAACTTTTAAAAAACTTCCTCTTTAATCTATTTTAAATTTTTTGTGTTAACTAATATTAACTTTATTCATTTTTTAAGAAAAAATAAATTATTTTTTGAAAAAATACCTATTAACAAAAATTTTATTTTTTATTATTAAATTTTACTTACCAAAATACTCTTTTAATAAATTATTTTTTTATTGATTAAATTGTATTTTATTAAAATATTTTTAAAAAAATTAATAATTAAATTATTTTTTTTAAGATACCTACCCATCAATAATTTTTTAATTATTAAATTGTAATTTTACCAAAATTTTTGTTAACAATTATTTTTATATTTTACTATTAATTTTTTGATATCAATATATATTATTTTAACATTAAATAAAAAAATCTTACCACTATTAATATATATATATATATATATATATATATATATATATAACAATTAATATATATTAATATTGAAAAATAATCTTACTAAAATTTTTTATTTAATATTAAAATAATATATATAGATATTAAAAAATTAATAGTAAAATATAAAAAAATTGTTAACGAAAATATTGGTAAAATTATAATTTAATAATTAAAAAATAAGAAAATTACACTCCCCTCCCCTCTATTTTATAAATGTGCATTTTTCTCCCTTCTAACTTTTAAAAAACTTCCTCTTTAATCCATTTTAAAATTTTTGTGTTAACTAATGTTAACTTTATCCATTTTTTAAGAAAAAATAAATTATTTTTAAAAAAAATACCCATTAGTAAAATTTTATTTTTTATCATTAAATTTTGCTTACCAAAATATTCTTTAATAAATTATTCTTTTATTGATTAAATTGTATTTTTTAAAAAATTTAATAATTATATATTTTTTTTCTAAAATACCCTTCAATAATTTTTTAATTATTAAATTATAATTTTACCAAAATTTTCGTTAATATTTTTTTTTATATTTTACTATTAATTTTTCGATATCTATATATATTATTTTAACATTAAATAAAAAATTTTAGTAAGATTATTTTTCAATATTAATATATATATTAATAGTGGTAAGATTTTTTTATTTAATGTTAAAATAATATATATTGATATAAAAAAATTAATAGTAAAATATAAAAATAATTATTAACAAAAGTTTTGGTAAAATTACAATTTAATAATTAAAAAATTATTGAAGGGTAGGTATCTTAGAAAAAAATAATTTAATTATTAACTTTTTTAAAAATATTTTAATAAAAATACAATTTAATCAATAAAAAAATAATTTATTAAAAGGATATTTTGGTAAGCAAAATTTAATGATAAAAAATAAAATTTTTGCTAATAGGTATTTTTTCAAAAAATAATTTATTTTTTCTTAAAAAATGAATAAAATTAATATTAGTTAACACAGGAAGTTTTTTAAAAGTTAAAAGGGAGGAGAATGTACATTTGTAAAATAGAGGGGAGGGGAGTGTCATTTTAACATCTCGCAGGGGAGGGGAGTGAAATTTTCTCTTAAAAAATTATTGAAGGGTATTTTAGAAAAAAATTATATAATTATTAAATTTTTTAAAAAATACAATTTAATCAATAAAAGAATAATTTATTAAAAAATATTTTGGTAAGTAAAATTTAATGATAAAAAATAAAATTTTTACTAATGGGTATTTTTTTAAAAAATAATTTATTTTTTCTTAAAAAATGGATAAAATTAACATTAGTTAACATAAAAAGTTTAAAATGGATTAAAGAGGAGGTTTTTTAAAAGTTAGAAGGGAGGAAAATGTACATTTATAAAATAGAGGAGAGGGAAGTATCATTTTAGGATCTCGCATGAGAGGGGAGTGTAATTTTCTCTAAATTTTAATATTGAAACTAACTATATCGTTATATTGAAACAAAACTATTTAAATAATATCTAAGTTATTCAATTTTAAATCTTCGATAAATATATATTTGAGTCACTCTTGAAACAAAATATATATATATATTTATTGATTGATCAGACCATCCTCTTATTAAATAAGTTTCCTCATTTATTATTTATGTAATGTAGCAAGGTCTATAATAAACACACGAGAAACGATATAAATCTTTATGTCCTTCAATGATAATACATTGGTATATTAGATATCTAGTAATCTTTAAAATATTAAAATAAAATCAATCATATGTTAGAATTATTTCTTTAAAATTATAAAGATAGAATATTAAATACCATACAAATTTTGCGAGTTGCGTTCCCAAGTTTCATACAATTTTAAGAAAATTGAATCTGAAATATGGGATCTCAATTTTATTGTATGCTCTACTCCGAATATTATCAATTAGAAGTAGAAAGTATGGAGGCATTGGAATATAAACTTGGCTTATAAAGCTCTAGGATAACAAGTGTTCAATCATAAATTGAGCTTCTCCAAAGAATATCCATATTCCATTAGACCAGTCATAGTAAATATATATCCAACCATCATTTAGTAAAATATTGTTCGCTGTCTCTCCATTGAATTTATACCTATGAAATTAGCACCTGGATCAATAAATACAACTCAAAAGGAAATCTCATGGATGTGCTGAATTTTAAATGACTGCGTCAAAAAAATAATTGCACTACAAGGCCAAAAACAAAAAAATACATTATTGTTGTTGTTGTATAATATAACTAAAAAGAAAAATTTTTAAAAGTAAGCAAAAGTCTTTGACTCTATCATTTACACTCATGTACTGTGAATAAAATATTTTATATTAGTTAATTAATTATAATTAATTTTAGTAATTTGTAAGATGAATCATAGAATTTCAAATAAAATAACATAGATGTTGTGAAATTAATTAATAAATCAAGAGACTAAAAAATGCTTTGTATTTCCTTTTAAATGTGACACCTTTTCTTTCACCATTCACTTCCCTTTTATCTTTTCCTTCCTCAGTGTAGTAACTATAATTAATATATCAATTAATTGATTTTAGTAATTTGTAAGATGAATCAAAGAATTACAAATAAAATAACATAGATGTTGTAAAATCAATTAATAAATTAGGAGACTAAAAATGGCTTTGTATTTTCTTTCAAATACGATATCTTTTCTTTCCTTGTTTACTTTCCTTTTCTCTTTGTCTTCTACCTTCTTCTCTCTCTTCTTTTTCGAAAATATTCTACTTCTTTTTTCTCTCTATTTTCGAAAATCTCTTTCAAATAAAATAAAGGACATTTTTCTTTTCTTTTCTCTTCATCTAACCCTCTCACAAGGAGCCCTCTGTATTGTAGAGACTCTTTTCTTCCCTCTTCTTGGTTTCTTTCTTTTTGTTTATGAGCAGGAACGGGGATAGAGAAACCCTCCTTAATCTTGACCCTGAACCCGAAAGAACACTAAGGAGACGTCTGCAGCAAGTGACGATCGGACTTTTGACGGTTTAGAATTTTATAAAAATAATCACGTTGTAAGTATAGTTTCTAAACCAACGAAGAATTCTTTTGTACAAAAACTTTGGTTGTCACAAGTAACAAAACCCAATAAAATTTATAACCGAAGTATTTAAACCTCGGGTCGTCTTCTCAAGGAATTGCAGGGAGGTGTATTTATTATTGGTTATGGGTCTTTTTATTTTCTGAGAAATTTTAAGAGTTGAATAACAGAAATAAATAATTGTAAATTAACGCAATGAAAATTAAAAGAGATTTATATATTCTAATTAAAAAGCCTTGAATGGAAGAATGATTAATTGGAAGTTCTATCCTTGTTCGAATTCTCTCAAGTGTAGTATAAAGAGGTTGTTATTTTCACTTAGTTAACCCTTACTAAATAAAGGAAAGTCAAGTGATTGAGCTAACTCTTATTCGCAAATCCTAGTCCTCTCCTTTAGGAAGGTCTAGCGTTAGTAAATACAGAATTAGCCAACAACTTCCAATTTAACTGACCACTTGAACATTCCAACTCAAGTGTCTCCAATTAATCAATTCATCAATTAAAGCTAAGAATGTAAAAAGCTAAGTCAAAATCATAATTCTAAAATACCTCAAATTATATTAAATAAGAAATCAAATCTAACATGGAGAGTTCATAAATCAAATTGGAAAAATAAACAAACTAAAGCCATAGAATAAATAAAAGTAGAAGAGAATTTAAATTAAAGGAACATTGAACCTGGAATTGGAGAAAACGAAGGAATCCTAATCCTAAAACCTAAGAGAAATTCTAATCCTAAATCCTATATCCTAAGAGAGAGGAGAGATCCTCTCTCTCTCTAAAACTACATCTAAAACCTAAAATTGTGAATTATGAATGTTGTTTTTTTATGAATGGATTGATTTCCCCACTTTATAGCCTCTAATCTATATTTTCTGGGTCGAAAACTGGGTCAAAAATAGCCCAGAAATCGCCCCAGCGATTTCTGATACGTCCAACACGCGGCAAAGTCACGCGTACGCGTGGATTGCATTTTTTCCAAGTCACGCGTCCGTGTGATCCATGCGTGCGTATTGCCTATCTTCATAACAGATATGGCAAATTATATATCGTTGCGAAGCCCCAGATGTTAGCTTTCCAACGCAGTTAGAACCGCGTCATTTGGATCTCTGTAGCTCAAGTTATGGTCGATTTAGTACCAGAAGGTCAGGCTGGACAGCATTCGCAGTTCCTTCAGTTTCTTGTATTCCTTCCACTTTTGCATGCTTCCTTTCCATCCTCTGAGCCATTCCTGCCCTGTAAACCCTGAAATCATTTAACACACATATCACGGCATCGAATGGTAATAAGAGAGGATTAATATTAGCAAATATAAGGTCAAAGAAGCATGGTTTTAATCATAGCACAAGATCAGGAAGGAAAAATGTAAAATATGCGAATTGTATGAATAAGTGTGAGAATAATGGATAAAATCCACTAGATTAAGCACAGGATAAAACCTAAAAATAGTGGTTTATCAGCAAGCTAGCAGAGCCAAGAGTAACCTCACAGAAGCTTTTGAGCAAGAAGCTGAAGATACAACAATGGCAGCTAATCCAGACAATTAGGGTGATGCAAGAATGGTCCTAGGATCTTACACTGCACCCAATTCTGACTTCTATGGGCGCAGCATCTCCATCCCTGTCATTGGTGCAAACAACTTTGAGTAGAAGCCTCAATTGGTCACTCTAGTTCAACAGAACTGCCAGTTTCATGGACTTCCTCAGGAAGATCCAAACAAGTTCATATATGACTTCCTGCAGATATGTGACACTGTTAAGACTAATGGAGTAAATCCAGAAGTTTACAAGCTCATGCTCTTTCCTTTTGTTGTAAGAGACAAAGCAAGGCTATGGTTGGATTCTCAACCTAAAGAAAGCCTGAATTTATAGGAGAAGGTGGTCAATGGATTCTTGACCAAGTTCTTCCCACCTCAGAAGCTAAGCAAGCTCAGGGTGGAAGTACAAACCTTTCGACAAAAAGAGGGTGAATCCCTCTATAAAGTTTGGGAAAGATACAAGCAACTGATAAAGAACATGATCTCAGACTGGACCATGTTAGATATTTTCTAGAATAAATGACCATTTGTACCTATAAAAGATGAAAACTCTGACATATGTACCCATACTAGATCGAAACTAAACTTGTACCCACGCAAGATGCCCTCCGTGTGACAAAAGTACCCTGTCTTTAGAGGGTTAGAGTGCCACGTAGGGTACTTCTGTCACACGGATGACATTTTGCGTGGGTACAAGTTTAGTTTCGATCTAGTGTGGGTACATATGTCAGCATTTTCATCTTTTATGGGTATAAATGTTCATTTATTCTATTTTCTATGATAGTCTATTTGAGATGTCCAAGATGGCATTGGACCATTCTGCAGGTGGATCACTCCACTTGAAGAAGACACCCGAAGAGGCACAAGAGCTTATTGACATAGTTGCTAACAACCAGTACATGTACACTTCTGAGAGGAACCCTGTAAATACTAGGGCATCTTAGAAGAGAGGCGTCCTAGAGGTAGACACCTTAGACGCCATTTTGGCTCAAAATAAGCTCATATCCCAACAGATCAATATGATCTCTCAACACTTGAATGGGACACAAAGCTCAGAAGCTTACTGTCCAGAGACAACATATGAAATAGACGCTACTGACAAAATCTGGGTGACAATGGAGGAGGTGAACTACATGGGAAACCCCTCCAGAAATTCCAACAACAATCGCTATTCGAATACTTTCAATCAGGGATGGAGGAACCACCCTAATTTTGGGTGGAGAGATTAACAGAAGCCTCAACAAGGCTTCAGCAACAATTAGAATGGAATGAACCAGAACTGGTTCAACAACAAATCATTCGAACCTTCTCAGGAGCCAATGGAAAATTCTAAGCAGAGCCTCTTTGACTTAGCCACCATAGTCTCCAATCTCTCCAAGACCACCCACAGTTTCATGGCAGAAACTAGATCTTCCATCAGAAACATGAAAGTACAGATTGGTCAGTTGAGCAAGAGGATCTCTAAGGGCTAGAACGGAGATCTCTAAGGGAAGGAGTACCCTAGGCGTTCAATGCCAAAGAGGGAGCAGCATTGCTGGCGTTGAACGCCAGCCAGGGAGCAAGGCTGGGCGTTCAACGCCCTTGAAGGAGCAAACAAGACCACATCTGGGCGTTCAATGCCCATTCCTGACGTTGAACACCAGGTAGGGGGCAGGGAGTTCGAACTTCTTAACCCCTCAGGACCAGCGGGTCCTATAGAATCTCTACCTACCCCTCTCTCTCTCTCCTACCTTTCTATACCTTGAAACCCGCACCATACTTTCCCTCTTCCCAATACACACACTTTTCTAAACCCATCATAATTCCTACCAACCTCCACCCACTTCAAATTCAAAACTTTGCCACCCATTTCCTCCCATAGCCAAACCTTAAACCACCCAACCCTATAAATACCCCCCTCATTCTATCACCTTCACACACACACACAACCACAACCCTCTCTTCTCCATCTCTTTCTCCCTTCTTCTACTATTCTCTTCTTCTTCTGTTATTTTGCTTAAGGATGAGCAAAATTTTTAAGTTTGGTGTTGGAAAAGATTTACTTTTTTCTTTTCATTCACACTCATGGCACCTAAAGTCGGAGAATCCTCTAGAAAGGGGAAAGAAAAAGCTCCCGCTTCCACTTTCAAAGCTTGGGAAATGGAGAGATTCCTCACCAAGACTTATCAAGACCACTTCTATGATGTGGTGAAGCATAAAAGGGTGATCCCTGAGGTCCCCTTTAGGCTAAAAAAGGATGAGTACCCAGAGATCCAACAAGAAATCTGGAGAAGAGATTGGGAATTTCTAACCAAGCCTATCCCGGAAGTTGGATTACTAATGGTGCAAGAATTTTACGCCAACGCTTAGGTCACCAGAAATCATGATACTAGTGTAAACCCACAACCTAAGAACTGGCGCACCATGGTGAAAGAAATACTCTTGGATTTCAGTCCAAAAAGTGTAAGGTTGGCGCTCAAACTACCACAAATGGTAGAAGACCCACACTCGTACACAAGAAGAGTTAACTCTAACCAAAGGTTGGACCAAGTGCTCACAGACATCTGTGTGGAGGGAGCTCAGTGGAGGCTTGATGCGCAAGGGCAAGCCCTACCAACTGAGAAGGCTTGATCTAAAGCCCGAAGCTAGAGGATGGTTAGAATTCATCCAACGCTCCATCATCCCTACAAGTAACCGATTTGAAGTTGCAATAGACCAAGCAATAATGATTCATTGCATTATGCTTGGGAATGAGGTGGAGGTACATAAGGTAATACCTCAAGAATTGTACAAGATAGCAGACAAAACTTCCACCCAAGCAAGGCTAGCATTCCCTCACCTCATATGTCACCTATGCAATTCAGCTGGAATTGTCATAGAGGGAGACATCCCCATTGAGAAGGACAAACCCATCACGAAGAAGAAGATGGAGCATATTAGAGTCCTTGCACATGAACTACAGCAAGAGCATGTGCAACCGCCTCCTTCGAAAATCCCTGAGTTGCCCCAATGGATGTACTTTCCTCCCCAAGACTATTGGGAGCAACTGAACACATTTCTAGGGGAGCTGAGCTCAAACGTAGATCAGCTAAGGTTGGAACATCAAGACCACGCCACCATCCTCCATGAGATTAGAGAGGATCACGAGAGAAGAGTAACAGTGACAGGGGCGAGACATAGAGGAGATCAAGCGCTCCATTGGATTCTCCAGAGGGAGCAGCAGCCGCCGTCACTAAGGTTGTTGAGTCCCATTATCCCTCTATTTTCTATTTTTCTATTGTATTTTATTCTATTGTCTGTTTTCTATTTTGAGTGCATGATCATATCTAGTATTTTACCTTTTCTAGTTTTATTTTCTTTTGTTTGCCTTGGTTATAAGATATCCATTGTATCCGTCACCATGCTTAAAAGAAAAATTTATTTTGAAAAAGAATCGTGAGATATATGAGTTTCGAGTATATCATGAATTAATTCTAATTATTTTGATGTGGTGGCCCTGCATTTATCTTCTGAATGTATGACTTAACTGTGCATATTTGATAGTGATATTAAGAATGTTGACTCTTGAAAGAATGATGAATTTAGAAAATTATTATTTAATTTTTGAAAAAAATTATTGTTTCTTGGAGCAAGAAAAATTAGTAAAAAGAAAAAGAAAGAAAAATAAAGAAAAAGAAAGAAAAAGAGGAAGAAAAAGAAAAATAAAAAGAAAAAGCCAATAGCTCAAAAGAAAAAAAAAGGGGCAAGAGCAAGGGTCCAAGACTTTGAGCATCAATGGTTAGGAGGGTCGAAAAATTGGCCTAAAAAGCTCAATTGAGTTACTACCCATGACTAAATGCTTGTGGTGTGAAGGTGTCAAGTGAAAAGCTTGAGACTGAGCAGTTAAAGTCGTGATCCAAAGCTAAAGAGTACGCTTAAGAACTCTGGACACCAATGACTGGGACTTTAAGAAAAGCTAAAAGTTGAATCCAAGGATTCCCCCAGTTAAGTATCTGTGGCGTTTATGTATCCGATGGTAATACGGGAAAACAAAACGCTTAGAGTCACGGTTAGGCTCAAAAGAAGTTGTGTTCAAGAATCAAGAAGAGCTGAACTAAGAAAATCAATAATATCATCCGGATTCTAGTTACAAGGGATGTCAACATTTCAGAACTTCAAAGGAAAGTGAGATGCCAAAACTGTTCAGAAGTAAAGAGCTAATAGCTGATGAGCGAATAATTTATACGCTTTTTGGCATTGTTTTTAGTATGTTTTTAGTAGGATCTAGTTACTTTTAGGGATGTTTTATTAGTTTTTATGTTAAATTCACATTTCTAGACTTTACTATGAGTTTGTGTGTTTTTCTGTGATTTCAGGTATTTTCTGGCTGAAATTGAGGGACTTGAGCAAAAATCAGATTCAGAGGTTGAAGAAGGACTGCTGATGCTGTTGGATTCTGACCTCCCTGCACTCAAAGTGGATTTTCTGGAGCTACAGAACTCCAAATGGCGCTCTCTCAACGCCGTTGGAAAGTAGTCATTCAGGGCTTTCCAGCAATATATAATAGTCTATACTTTGTCCGATTTTATATGACGCAAAAGGGCGTTGAACGCCAGTTCTACGCTGCAGTCTGGAGTTAAACGCCAGAAACACGTCACGAACCAGAGTTGAACGCCAAAAACACGTTACAACTTGGCGTTCAACTCCAAGAATGACCTCTCCACGTGTAAACTTCAAGTTCAGCCCAAGCACACACCAAGTGGGCCCCGGAAGTGGATTTATGTATCAATTGCTTACTTCTGTAAACCCTAGTAGCTAGTTTAGTATAAATAGGACTTTTTACTATTGTATTTACATATTCTGATCATCTTATGATCTTTGGATCATCTTGGGACGTCTAGTTCTTAGATCATGGGGCTGGCCATTCGGCCATGCCTGAACCTTTCACTTATGTATTTTTCAATGGTAGAGTTTCTGCACTCCATAGATTAAGGTGTGGAGCTCTGCTGTTCCTCATGATTTAATGCAAAGTACTACTGTTTTATATTCAATTCAACTTATTCCACTTCTAAGATATCCATTTTCACCCAAGAACATGATGAATGTGATGATTATGTGACGCTCATCATCATTCTCACTTATGAACGCGTGCCTGACAAACACTTCCGTTCTACATGCAAACAAGCTAGAATGAGTATCTCTTAGATATATAATACAGAGGACCGAGTTCGAGATATTAGAATCTTCGTGGTATAAGTTAGAACCCATGGATGGCCATTCCTGAGATTCGGAAAGTCTAAACCTTGTCTGTGGTATTCCGAGTAGGATCTGGGAAGGGATGGCTGTGACGATCTTCAAACTCGCGAGTGCTGGGCGTAGTGACAGACGCAAAAGGAGGGTGAATCCTATTCCAGTATGATCGAGAACCTCCAGATGATTAGCCGTGCCGTGACAGATCATTTGGACCTTTTTCACATAGAGGATGGGATGTAGCCATTGACAACGGTGATGCCTTACAGAAAGCTTGCCATGGAAAGGAGTAAGAATGATTGGATGAAGACAGCAGGAAAGCAGAGGTTCAGAGGAACGAAAGCATCTCTATACGCTTATCTGAAATTCTCACCAATGAATTACATAAGTATTTCTATCTTTATTTTTTGTTTATTTATTATTATTATTCGAAAACTCCATAACCATTTGATATCCGCCTGACTGAGATTTACAAGATGACCATAGCTTGCTTCATACCAACAATCTCCGTGGGATCGACCCTTACTCACGTAAGGTTTTATTACTTGGACGACCCAGTGCACTTGCTGGTTAGTTGTATCGAAGTTGTGACAAATTATGAATTAAGATTAGAGCACCAAGTTTTTGGAGCCATTACCAGGGATCACAATTTCGTGCACCAAGTTTTTGGCACCGTTGCCGGGGATTGTTCGAGTTTGGACAACTGACGGTTCATCGTGTTGCTCAGATTGGGTAATTTTCTTCTTATTTTATTTTCAAAAAGTTTTCAAAAATTTTTCAAAAATATTTTCTTCTTTTTCATTTTTCTCAATTAATATTCGAAAAAAAATATTTTCAAAAAAATAAAATATATTTTTCTTCAGAATTTTTAAGAATGAATTCTAGTGTTTCATGATGATTTGTTGAATCCTGGCTGGCTGTAAAGCCATGTCTAAATTCCTTTGGACTGAGGATTCAACTAATCACTTCAATGCATGTAATAGCATACTAAAGCTTGGCTGGCTATTAAGCCATGTCTAACCCTCAGATTGGAGCTTTAGACTAAAGAGCACAAGATTCCTGGAATTCATATTAAAAATTTTGAAATCTTTATTTTTCTTTTTCACATTAATTTTCGAAAAAAAATTATAAAATCATAAAAATAAAAAATATTTTGTGTTTCTTGTTTGAGTCTTGAGTCAATTCTTAAGTTTGGTGTCAATTGCATTTTTTCTAAAAATTTTTTATGCATTTTTCAAAAATTCATGCATTCATAGTGTTCTTCATGATCTTCAAGTTGTTCTTGGCCAGTCTTCTTGTTTGATCTTCATATTTTCGTGTTTTGTGTCTTTTCTTGTTTTTCATATGCATTCTTGCATTCATAGTGTCTATACATGAAAAATTTCTAAGTTTGGTGTCTTGCATGTTTTTTTTCTTGAAAATTTTTCAAAAATATGTTCTTGATGTTCATCATGATCTTCAAAGTGTTCTTGGTGTTCATCTTGACATTCATAGCATTCTTGCATGCATTTATTATTTTGATCTAAAATTTTCATGCATTGAGTCTTTTTCATGTTTTTCTCTTTCTTCATTAAAAATTCAAAAAATCAAAAAAAAAATATATCTTTCCCTTTTTCTCTCATAAATTTTCGAAAATTTGAGTTGACTCTTTCAAAATTTTTAAAATTTAGTTGTTTCTTATGAGTCAAATCAAAATTTTCAATTTAAAAATCTTATCTTTTTCAAAAATCATATCTTTTTCATTTTTCTTATTTATTTTTGAAAATTTTAAAAATATTTATCAAAAATATTTTTCTTAATTTTATACCATATTTTCGAAAATACCCTCAATAATTAATGTTTTGATTCAAAAATTTCAAGTTTGTTACTTGCTTGTTAAGAAAGATTCAAACTTTAAGTTCTAGAATCATATCTTGTGATTACTTGTGAGTCAAGTCATTAATTTTGATTTTAAAATTCAAATCTTTTTCAAAACTAATTTTAATCATATCTTTTTATCATATCCTTTATATCATATCTTTTTTTCAAAATTTTATCTTTTTCAAAAATTTGATTTTAAAATATCTTTTCCAACTTCTTATCTTCTTATCTTTTCAAAATTGATTTTCAAATCTTTTTCAATCAACTAACTAATTGACTTTTTGTTTGTTTCTTATCTCTTTCAAAACTACCTAACTAACTATCCCTCTCTAATTTTCGAAAATACCTCCCTCTTTTTCAAAAATTCTTTTTAGTTAATTAATTGTTTAAATTTTAATTCTAATTTTAATTCTCCTTTAATTTTCGAAAATCATCAACTTCTTTTCAAAAATTTAATTTTCGAACTTCCATCTCCCTCATCTCCTTCTATTTATTTATTCATCTACTAACACTTCTCTTCCACCCAAAATTCGAACCCCTTCCTCTCCTTTGAGTTCGAATTCTTCTCTTCTACATTCTTATTCTTCTTTTCTTCTACTCACACAAGGGAACCTCTATACTATGGTAAAGAGGATCCCCGGTATCTTTAGTCCTCTTCTTTTTCACATGAGCAGGAGTAAGGACAAGAACATTCTTGTTGAAGCAGACCCTGAACCTGAAAGGACTCTGAAAAGGAAACTAAGAGAAGCTAAAATACAACAATCCAGAGACAACCTTACAGGAATTTTCGAACAGGAAGAGGAGATGGCAGCCGAAAATAATAATAATGCAAGGAGGATGCTTGGTAACTTTACTGCACCTAATTCCAATTTACATGGAAGAAGCATCTCCATCCCTACCATTGGAGCAAACAATTTTGAGCTTAAACCTCAATTAGTTTCTCTGATGCAACAAAACTGCAAGTTTCATGGACTTCCATCTGAAGATCCCTTTCAGTTCTTAACTGAATTCTTTCTGATCTGTGATACTGTTAAAACTAATGGAGTAGATCCTGAAGTCTACAAGCTCATGCTTTTCCCTTTTGCTGTGAGAGACAGAGCTAGAATATGGTTGGATTCTCAACCTAAAGATAGCCTGAACTCTTGGGATAAGCTGGTCACGGCTTTCTTAGCCAAGTTCTTTCCTCCTCAAAAGCTGAGTAAGCTTATAGTGGATGTTCAAACCTTCAGACAGAAAGAAGGTGAATCCCTCTATGAAGCTTGGGAGAGATATAAGCAACTGACCAAAAAGTGTCCTTCTGACATGCTTTCAGAATGGACCATCCTGGATATATTCTATGATGGTCTGTCTGAATTAGCTAAGATGTCATTGGATACTTCTGCAGGTGGATCCATTCACCTAAAGAAAACGCCTGCAGAAGTTCAAGAACTCATTGACATGGTTGCTAATAACCAGTTCATGTACACTTCTGAGAGGAATCCTGTGAGTAATGGGACGCCTCAGAAGAAGGGAGTTCTTGAAATTGATGCTCTGAATGCCATATTGGCTCAGAATAAAATATTGACTCAGCAAGTCAATATGATTTCTCAGAGTCTGAATGGAATGCAAGCTGCATCCAACAGTACTCAAGAGGCATCTTCTGAAGAAGAAGCTTATGATTCTGAAAATCCTGCAATTGCAGAGGTGAATTACATGGGTGAACCTTATGGGAACACCTATAACCCCTCATGGAGAAATCACCCAAATTTCTCATGGAAGGATCAACAAAAGCCTCAACAAGGCTTTAATAATGGTGGAAGAAACAGGTTTAGCAATAGCAAGCCTTTTCCATCATCCACTCAGCAACAGACAGAGAACTCTGAACAAAATACCACTAATTTAGCAAACTTAGTCTCTGATCTATCTAAGGCCACTCTGAGTTTCATGAATGAAACAAGGTCCTCCATTAGAAATTTGGAGGCACAAGTGGGCCAGCTGAGTAAGAAGATCACTGAAACCCCTCCTAGTGCTCTCCCAAGCAATACAGAAGAAAATCCAAAAGGAGAGTGCAAGGCCATTGATATAACCATCATGGCCGAATCCAAGAAGGAAAGGGAGGACATGAATCCCAAGGAGGAAGACCTCCTGGGACGTCCAGTGATCAATAAGGAGTTTCCCTCTGAGGAACCAAAGGAATCTGAGACTCATCTAGAGACAATAGAGATTCCATTGAACCTTCTTATGCCATTCATGAGCTCTGAAGAGTATTCTTCTTCTGAAGAGAATGAAGATGTTACTGAAGATCAAGTTGCCAAGTTCCTTGGTGCAATCATGAAGCTGAATGCCAATTTATTTGGTAATGAAACTTGGGGAGATGAACCTCCCCTGTTCACCAATGAACTAAATGCATTGGATCAACTGAGATTGCCTCAGAAGAAACAGGATCCTGGAAAGTTCCTAATACCTTGTACCATAGGCACCATAACCTTTGAGAAGGCTCTATGTGACCTTGGGTCAGGGATAAACCTCATGCCCCTCTCTGTAATGGAGAAACTGGGAATCTTTGAGGTGCAAGCTACTAAAATCTCATTAGAGATGGCAGACAATTCAAGAAAACAGGCTTATGGACAAGTAGAGGACGTGTTAGTAAAGGTTGAAGGCCTTTATATCCCTGCTGATTTCATAATCCTAGATACTGGGAAGGATGAGGATGAATCCATCATCCTTGGAAGACCCTTCCTAGCCACAGCAAGAGCTGTGATTGATGTTGACAGAGGTGAACTAGTCCTTCAATTGAATGAGGACTCCCTTGTGTTTAAAACTCAAGGTCATCCTTCTGTAAACATGGAAAAGAGGCACAGTAAGCTTCTCTCAAAACAGAGTCATACAGAGCCCCCACAATCAAACTCTAAGTTTGGTGTTGGGAGTCTATAAAATTGACTTGATCACCTGTGTGGCTCCATGAGAACCCACTGTCAAGCTATTGACATTAAAGAAGCGCTTGTTGGGAGGCAACCCAATTTTTATTTATCTAATTTTATTTTTTATTTTATTGTTCTTTCATGTTTTATTAGGTTCATGATCATGTGGAGTCACAAAATAAATAGAAAAATTAAAAATAGAATCAAAAACAGTAGAAGAAAAATCACACCCTGGAAGAAGGACTTACTGGCGTTTAAACGCTAGTAAGGAGCATCTGGCTGGCGTTCAACGCCAGAACTGAGCATGGATCTGGCGTTGAACGCCCAAAACAAGCAGCATCCTGGCGTTCAGACGCCAGGAATGCACACTGAGGAAAGCTGGCGCTGAACGCCAGAAACATGCTGCATCTGGGCGCTGAACGCCCAGAACAAGCACCAATTCGGTGTTTAAACGCCAGAATTGCATGTAAGGGCATTTTACATGCCTAATTGGTGCAAGGATGCAATTCCTTGACACCTCAGGATCTGTGGACCCCACAGGATCATCTCAGCATCTGTGGACCCCACAGGATCCCCACCTACCTCCACTCATAATCCTAGATTCTTCCACATCTTCTTCTTCTTCTATTCTTTCTTCTTTTGCTCGAGGGCGAGCAACATTCTAAGTTTGGTGTGGTAAAAGCATAGTCCTTTTTGTTTTTCCATAACCATTGATGGCACCTAAGGCCAGAGAAACCTCTAGAAAGAGGAAAGGGAAGACAAAAGCTTCCATCAAGGGTCTATAGCTCAGTGGTAGAACATTTGACTGCAAATCAAGAGATCCCTGAGATACCTCAGGGGATACATTTTCCTCCACACAATTATTGGGAGCAACTAAGGGTGGAACATCAAGGGCACTCCATCATCCTCCATGAAATTAGAGAAGATCAAAGAGCTATGAGGGAGGAGCAACAAAGACAAGGAAGAGACATAGAAGAGCTCAAGGACATCATTGGTTCCTCAAGAAGAAAATGCCACCATCACTAAGGTGGACTCATTCCTTGTTCTCAAATTTTTTGTTTTTCATTTTCTTCATGTTAAGTGCTTATCTATGTTAGTGTCTTATTACATGATCATTAGTATTTAGTAACTTTGTCTTAAAGTTATGAATGTCCTATGAATCCATCACCTCTCTTAAATGAAAAATGTCTTTAATTCAAAAGAACAAGAAGTACATGAGTTTCGAATTTATCCTTGAACTTAGTTTAATTATATTGATGTGGTGACAATACTTTTTGTTTTCTGAATGAATGCTTGAACAGTGCATATGTCTTTTGAAGTCGTTGTTTATGAATGTTAAATATGTTGGCTCTTGAAAGAATGATGACAAGGAGACATGTTATTTGATAATCTGAAAAATCATAAAAATGATTCTTGAAGCAAGAAAAAGCAGTGAATACAAAGCTTGCAGAAAAAAATGGCAAAAAAAAAATAGAAAAAGAAAAAGCAAGCAGAAAAAAAGCCAAAAGCTCTTAAAACCAAAAGGCAAGAGCAAAAAGCCAGTAACCCTTAAAACCAAAAGGCAAGGGTAATAAAAAGGATTCCAAGGCTTTGAGCATCAGTGGATAGGAGGGCCTAAAGGAATAAAATCCTGGCCTAAGCGGCTAAACCAAGCTGTCCTTAACCATGTGCTTGTGGCGTGAAGGTGTCAAGTGAAAACATGAGACTGAGCGGTTAAACTCAAGGACCAAAGCAAAAACAGAGTGTGCTTAAGAATCCTGGACACCTCTAATTGGGGACTTTAGCAAAGCTGAGTCACAATCTGAAAAGGTTCACCCAATTATGTGTCTGTGGCATTTATGTATCCGGTGGTAATACTGGAAAACAAAGTGCTTAGGGCCACGGCCAAGACTCATAAAGTAGCTGTGTTCAAGAATCAACATACTGAACTAGGAGAATCAATAACACTATCTGAACTCTGAGTTCCTATAGATGCCAATCATTCTGAACTTCAATGGATAAAGTGAGATGCCAAAACTATTCAAGAGGCAAAAAGCTACAAGTCCCGCTCATCTGATTGGAGCTATGTTTCATTGATAGTTTGGAATTTTTAGTATATTCTCTTCTTTTTATCCTATTTGATTTTCAGTTGCTTGGGGACAAGCAATAATTTAAGTTTGGTGTTGTGATGAGCGGATAATTTATACGCTTTTTGGCATTGTTTTTAGTATGTTTTTAGTAGGATCTAGTTACTTTTAGGGAAGTTTTTATTAGTTTTTATGTTAAATTCACATTTCTAGACTTTACTATGAGTTTGTGTGTTTTTCTGTGATTTCAGGTATTTTCTGGCTGAAATTGAGGGACTTGAGCAAAAATCAGATTCAGAGGTTGAAGAAGGACTGCTGATGCTGTTGGATTCTGACCTCCCTGCACTCAAAGTGGATTTTCTGGAGCTACAGAACTCCAAATGGTGCTCTCTCAACGCCGTTGGAAAGTAGTCATTCAGGGTTTTCCAGCAATATATAATAGTCTATACTTTGTCTGATTTTATATGACGCAAAAGGGCGTTGAACGCCAGTTCTACGCTGCAGTCTGGAGTTAAACGCCAGAAACACGTCACGAACCAGAGTTGAACGCCAAAAACACGTTACAACTTGGCGTTCAACTCCAAGAATGACCTCTCCACGTGTAAACTTCAAGCTCAGCCCAAGCACACACCAAGTGGGCCCCGGAAGTGGATTTATGTATCAATTGCTTACTTCTGTAAACCCTAGTAGCTAGTTTAGTATAAATAGGACTTTTTACTATTGTATTTACATATTCTGATCATCTTATGATCTTTGGATCATCTTGGGACGTCTAGTTCTTAGATCATGGGGGCTGGCCATTCGGCCATGCCTGAACCTTTCACTTATGTATTTTTCAATGGTAGAGTTTCTGCACTCTATAGATTAAGGTGTGGAGCTCTGCTGTTCCTCATGATTTAATGCAAAGTACTACTGTTTTATATTCAATTCAACTTATTCCACTTCTAAGATATCCATTTGCACCCAAGAACATGATGAATGTGATGATTATGTGACGCTCATCATCATTCTCACTTATGAACGCGTGCCTGACAAACACTTCCGTTCTACATGCAAACAAGCTAGAATGAGTATCTCTTAGATATCTAATACAGAGGACCGAGTCCGAGATATTAGAATCTTCGTGGTATAAGTTAGAACCCATGGATGGCCACTCCTGAGATCCGGAAAATCTAAACCTTGTCTGTGGTATTCCGAGTAGGATCTGGGAAGGGATGGCTGTGACGATCTTCAAACTCGTGAGTGCTGGGCGTAGTGACAGACGCAAAAGGAGGGTGAATCCTATTCCAGTATGATCGAGAACCTCCAGATGATTAGCCGTGCCGTGACAGAGCATTTGGACCTTTTTCACAGAGAGGATGGGATGTAGCCATTGACAACGGTGATGCCTTACAGAAAGCTTGCTATGGAAAGGAGTAAGAATGATTGGATGAAGACAGCAGGAAAGCAGAGGTTCAGAGGAACGAAAGCATCTCTATACACTTATCTGAAATTCTCACCAATGAATTACATAAGTATTTCTATCTTTATTTTCTGTTTATTTATTATTATTATTCGAAAACTCCATAACCATTTGATATCCGCCTGACTGAGATTTACAAGATGACCATAGCTTGCTTCATACCAACAATCTCGGTGGGATCAACCCTTACTCACGTAAGGTTTTATTACTTGGACGATCCAGTGCACTTGCTGGTTAGTTGTATCGAAGTTGTGACAAATTATGAATTAAGATTAGAGCACCAAGTTTTTGGAGCCATTACCAGGGATCACAATTTCGTGCACCAATAGCCCTGTTCATCTAATTGGGACTGAGCTTTATTGATCATCCTGATGCTTATTGTATTCTTCTCATCTTTTCAGTCATACTTTGTTTTTAGTTGCTTGAGGACAAGCAACAATTTAAGTTTGGTGTTCTGATGAGCGGATATTTTATACACTTTTGGCATCATTTTATCAGTGTTTTTAGTATGTTTTGTTAAGTTTCATTAGGTTTTAGTAGGTTTTTGTTCAAAATTTATATTTTTTTTATTCTACTTTGAGTTTTTGTGTTTTCTTATTATTTCAGGTAAATTCTGGCTAAAATCGACGAGTTTTGGCAAAGTCCGATTCAAAGGCATGGAAAGCATAGCAGATGCTGTCAGATTCTGACCTCCATGCATTCAAACGAGCATTTCTGGAGCTACAGAGATCCAAATGACGTGTTCTTAACAACGTTGGAAAGCTAACTTCTAAGGCTTTCTAGCAATATATATTGGTTTATACATTTTTTTGGAGGAGATAGCCCATAGTGGGCATTGAACGCCAAAATTATCCCTTTTCTGGCGTTCAACGTAGGGATGTCAATGGGGCGGGACGGGGGCGGGGGATGCCTCCCTGCTCTCCATCCCCGCCCCCAAAATTAATCCTTGTCCCTGCCCCATTTCCCGCATTCCCTACATTCCCCGCGGAGCCCCATTCCCCATCTCCCTATGTTTAACATTCATATGAAAATTATAGTAAAAAAAAATATTATTACAAACATACAAATATATCTTATATAAGATTATAAGTCCAGAAATGTAACATCGCAAATCATAGTCCATAAAATAAAATCTTAAAATACAACTTCCATTATAAAGAAAGCAATAAAACAAAGTCTTTAACATCAAATATTCTTTCATTGTTAGCATAAAACTTCCAACAAATATCTCCATGTTCTCTGTTAAAACAACAAAGACATAAATATGTTAACATACAGTGACAAGAATGGAAGCAAACACGCAGACGCAGAAGTAGAGAGGGGAAGGACGTCGTGCCTGAAGAGAGAAAACGACACGGTGAAGCTGCCAGGGTGACGGCGCAAAAGTGGCCGATGGCGAGCTGTGAGGGTTTTGAAGTTTGAACAAAGCGGAGAGTGAGTGAGTGACTGGAGTCTGGAGAGTTGGGGCTTGGATGGGAATAGAGAGTTAGAGACGGCGCATCAACAAAGGTGAGAAGGGAAGATAGGGTTAAGGTTTTTTAATGGGTGAAATTACTAAAATACCCCTATGTTAGAAATAAAGTAAGGGTATTTAAGTAAGTTTAACAATTCGGGGAATTATTGAGGATGGGATAGAGATCCCTGCTCGGGTCCCCACGCCTGTCTCGGGGGACTTTTAATCTCCATCCCCATCTCCACGGAGAAAATTCTCCACTATCGGGCCCTCATTCGGGGCAGTCCCCGCGGGGATCCCCGCCTCCTGGGGATTTTTGACACCCTTAGTTCAACGCTCCAAGAGGACTCAAGCCAGCGTTGAACGCCCAAACCTGGCATTCAATGCCCCTAAGGGAGCACAAGGTAGTGTGGACAATCCCCTAATGGGCGTTCAACGCCCATTTCTCAAGCCAAAAGCTAAGCTCAGCCCAAGCACTCAACCCAAGTGGGCTCAGAAGTGGATTTTTGCACTTTAGCTTAGTCTATATCATTTTGTAATTTTACTATTGTTAAGTTAGTATATATAGGCAAAGATCACCCATGTTTAGAAATCTTTTGGATCTTTTGGCCGTATCTCAAGTACATTCGAACTTGACAGTTTACTTTCTGTACAGTATGAGCAACTAAACCTCCTAAGGTTAAGTTTCGGAGCTCTGTTGATTCCTATGGATTCATGCAATTACTTTTCTGCTTCAATCTATGTGTGATTCTATTCTATGATGTATTGTCATTCTCCATCCTTATGAATCTTGATTCTACATGAGTTCTTACGAGTCCTGACCTGACTAGTAGTAAACTATAGCTTGAGAGTGCATCACGGGTTCCAACAAGTTATCTGGGATGATTGGGATATGTGACATAAAACATCGTCAGTTAGGGGTAATTGAGGTTCCTATGGCTCTAAGGGCTAGAACCATGAGAGCGTCAGTCTCTGATCTGGAAGATTCAACCTTGTCTGTGGCGTTTTGAGTAGGATCGTCAAGAGATTGAATTGCACGCGCTTCACCCTCTCCCAGATTGATCTAGTTCATTCGGGCATTTGGTTTGGACCTGGGGAGATTAGTGACCACGACCAATGGCCTAATCACTTATAGCCTTACCATTGAAGGAATCATTCATCATTGGAGTAGTTGGTATGACGTGTTGGTTCAGAAGAAGAAGCATCTCCGAAGCCTTAACCGACTGCTAATTACTGTCTTTACCTCCCACTATCATTGCTTTTTTATACGCCTATAACAAACAATAGCTATCCTTCTATCCGCCTAACTAAGACCTGCAAGATAACCACAGCTTGCTCAGTCCGGCAATCCTCGTGGGATTCGACCCTCACTCACCTGAGGTATTACTTGGATGACCCGGTGCACTTGCCGGTTAAGTTGTGCGAGTTATAATTTCGCACACCAGTGGTTTCCTTAAGGTCTTCGGCTTCTTATTGTTTTCTCCAACTGGTTCTTCATCACTAGAAGATTGAGTGTCTACCTCCTTTTCACTTAATATAGAGATGGCCTTACATTCCTCTCTTGGGTCAGGAATTGTATCACTAGGGAATGTATTAGAAGGCCTATCAGCATTTTGCTGCTCAACTGGCCCATTTGCACCTCCAAGTTTCGAATCGAAGCTTTGGTCTCCTACATGAAACTATGAGTGTTCTTGCAGAGTTCTGCCAATTGTGCTTCCAATGATGAGGTGTCTTGGGTAGCTAGTGGTGGAATTTTTGATTGAAAGGATTGCTGTTGCTGGTTGAAAGGATTTTGCTGGTTGAACTGGTTGTTGTTGTTGTTGAAGTTAGACTACCTTTGATTCTAATTTTGGTTTTTCCAACCAAAATTTGGGTGATTTCTCCGTCCCAGGTTGTATGTCTTGGAGAAGGGATCATTGTTAGCCGGTCTTAAAGAATTACCCATGTAATTAACTTGCTCAGGAGGGTTCGCTCATAACTAAAGCTTTCAAAATGAGACACTCTACCACTCATTCCAAAAGAAGGATCTGGGATAGCAATAGAAGAGACTTGCATACCTCCCAAGTGTTGAGTGATGGCGGCTATCTGTTGAGACATGAGCCAAAATAGCATCCACGACATCTAACTCCATGACACATCTCTTCACGGTTCTCTCTGAAAAATATAAATACTGATTGTTGGCCACCATCTCTATCAAATCCGAGGCCTCATCAGTGGTCTTCATATACAAAGAACCTCCTGTAGAATTATCCAGCGAGAGCCGAGAAGCCGAAGTGATACCATCATAGAAAATCTGTAATTGTACCCAATTCGCAAACATGTCCGGAGGAAACTTCCTTATCATAGCCTTGTATCTCTCCCAAGCTTCATAGAGAGACTATCCTTCAAGATGTCTGAATGTCTGAATGTCAGTCTTCAGCTTAGTCAATGATGCGTGAGAATCTTGTACCCATTTCCCCCTTATTTTCTAGTTATTTTTAGTTAGAATTTAATAAGTTTTGTTATATTTTAGTGTTAAAATCTTCTTTGGATGTTACTTTAAGTTTTTTTGGTATTTTTATTATTTCAGGTGAAATTCAGGTGAATTTGGCAGAGTTTTGTGCAAAAACAAAGGAAAAAAGTGGATACTGTCAACCCTGACCTCCTTGCATTCCAACGAGCATAACTTGGACTACAGAGGTTCAATTGATGCGGTTTCAGTGGCGTTGAAAAGCCAACTTTTAGAGCTTTTCAACGATATATGATAGTCTATACTTTTTTCTGGAATCATTGTCAATTCTAGTGCTAAATACTAAGCCTGGCGTTTAGCTCCCAGGAAGACAGAACTCACTGCCCATCTCTGGCGCTGAACGCTAGCTAAATGCCAGAACTTCCCATTTCCAGTGCTGTACGCTAGCAAAATGCCAGAATACGGGTCAAACTCACCCAACGGATCATCTTTAATGGGATTTAGCTTTTAATTGTCATCTTTTATCTTATTTTAGTTATTTTTGTTTACAAACAAAATCTTTTAGGCCTTGAATTTATTATTCTATTTTATTTTCAAATCAAATTAGGTTAGATATAAAAGGGAAAAGACTCTCCCTTTAGAGGATTAGGACTTTTGGGATCTTCTCTCTTCTGTACATTTCACTTTTGGAAGAACCTTAATTTTCTCTGTAAGTCATAAGTAACTAAACCTCCTTAGTTAAAGTTAGAAGTTCTGTTTATTTCTATGGATTAAGACTATTGCTTTTCTATTTTAATTAAATTGATTCAGTTTCAAAGATTGTTTTCGTTCTTAATCTTATGAATCTGGGTTGAACGAGAGTATGACCCTTATTTTACATGAGTTCTTGTGATTCTCGAGAGAATTATCTCGCTTGAACAACAGCTTGAAAAAATTTTTCTCATAAATTGCTAATTACATGAACTAATTGGAATATGTGACATATAATCCTGTTAGCTTTGGGTAATTAGGGGTTTTGTGGCTATAAACTAGTTTTGCACTTAACCCTCTAATCGAAAATAAGTGACCACGACGATGGCGGTTGATGAAGGTTAGAGGAGGCTAAATCAGTAAGAGATTAGGGTTTAGTCATTTACAGTTTTCCATGAAATGAATCATGCGTTGTTAAAATAGTTGGTAAGAACTTTTAATCCAGAAAAGTAAACATCTCCGAAACCTTAACTGTTTTCTCTCAATGTTTTTACACCAAACCTGTTATTTGCTCTCTTTACTCTCTTATTTACTAGTTTATGCAAATTACACCAATAAACACCCTTTTTTGTCTGCCTAACTAAGCCAATTGGATAACCATTGTTGCTCAGTCCAGCAATCCTCGTAGGATCGATCCTCACTCACCTGAAGTATTACTTAGATGACCCAGTGCACTTGCCGGTTAAGTTGTGGATATTCTAATTCCACACCAGTTAACCTCTGGGGCGGAAAGAATTTGGTTAAAAACTTACTAACCAAATCTGTCCAGGTTGCTATACTCTCCTTAGGTTGTGTCTCAAGCCACTGATTAGCTCGGTCCCTAACAGCAAAAGGAAATAACATCAACTTATAGACATCTGTAGGAACCCCATTGGTCTTGATTGTATCACATATCCTCAAAAAATTAGATATGAAAGATTAGGGTCCTCCTGTGGACTTCCACAGAACTGACAATTCTGATGAACCAAAGATATGAGTTGCGACTTCAACTCAAAGTTGTTTGCATGCACAATCAGTAGTATAATACTTCCCACACAACTCCTAGGATTGGGGTTAGTATAAGACCCCAGCGTTCTTCTAACAGGAAGGGCATTATTGGGGTTATTGACCACAAGATTTTTAGTATTCTCAACCATACTGAATTTAGCTTCCTCATTAGACTTGTCCCCAAAAATTTCTTGGACCACTTGAGCTCTAGCTTGCTTCCTTTACTTCTGAAGAGTCCTTTCAATCTCAGGGTCATACAGAAGAGGCTCTTTATCCCTGTTCCTTTGCATAAACAATTAGAATAAGGAAAAGTGGGATTCTCAATGTCGCAGTGAAGAGAATCCCAGTGAGGCACACAAAAATAGAATAAAAAGAACTAGAATAAATAAATAAATAAGGGGCAAAAATTTTGAGAAAAATTAAACTAGAAAAAACAAAAATTAAAAAAAGGAATAGAAATATACTAGATTAAAATAAAATAAAATAGCAACTAAACAAAGACTGAAACAAAGAAAAAGGTTTAATCGAGGCAACTATTCAACTGGTAGTTGTTAGTCACAGTTAATTCCTGGCAACGGTGCCAAAAGCGTGGTGGCGGAATTTCAAACCACATCTTACCAGCAAGTGCATCGGGTCGTACCAAGTAATAACTTACGGTGAGTGAGTGTCGATCCCACAAGGATTAATGGACTAAACAAGTAATGGTTGATTAGCTATTCTAGTTAGACAAATTAGAATGAGAGTTTTGGTTGTCAAATAGCATAAAAGGGAATAAGTAAGGAAGCAAATAGTAAATAGTTCAGAAAATAAGGTGAGAATGGAGTTAAGGCTTCGAAGATGTTTAAATGTCCAGATTAATATTCAATGTCAACTACCTTGGTCATGCAATAATTATATTTATGGCAAATCCCATGTGATTAAATTTATATTCCTAGGCAATCCAATCTCCTCTAATATAACCGACCTTCAATTCCTTGATCACTCAATTACATCAGAGGGTTAAGTTCAATTTTCGATTTATAAGCCACACAAACCTAAGAATCCCAAAGCATAATACAGTTATATGTCACGTAGCACACTAAGTCCAGATAATTAGAAGTTATGAGAAATTGGTTTTAAGCTGTAATTCTAATGATATAACTTTTCCAAGACTCAAATAGAATTCAAGTAGAATTCGAGTTATTTCCCAAAAATCTCTAATCCCTAAGATGAAGAACGAAACCAATCCTTAAACAAGACATTAATCAAAGGTAGATGAACAAATATTTATTAATCCACTCAAGTAAACAGAGCTACTAACCTTAACAATAGAGGTTTAGTTGCTCATCGTATGGAAAACCCAAGCAGAGAAAAAGTGTAAAAGTGCAGAATAAAAATTAGGAGAAGAGAAGTCCCCACACGTGTGGATCTCAATCATATTTATAGTCCTAATTAAAATAGATTTAAAACTAAAATAAAACCCCAAGAGATCTTTTCTAGTAGTCATGTGATTTACAAAATCAAATCTCCAAAAGCCTTGTTTTGATTTGTTGCAACGTGCAGTTCCCATTCTTGTATACGCACTCGGCACTAAACGCTAGGTTCTGGGCATTTAGCGCCACCCAGGCAGCAAGGGTTGCACACGAAATTAGTGTCTTTGCACTAAACACTGGTGAATGAGCGTTTAGCGCCAGGTGTCCAAAGTTGTGGCACAAAATACGAAGCCTTGGGCGCTAAACACCGAGTCGTGGCATTTAGTGCCAACCATTTAGAGGAGAACTGGTCCAATTATGCTCTTGTGGTCGTGCGTATGCGCAACACATGTGTACGCACGATCTCCCTTTTTGCTCCAGTGGTGCATACGCATGGTCCTCTTTTGCTTTTTGATGCATTTTTCACCAATTCTTCACCAAAATAAACCTAAAATTAATCAAAAGCCACAAAACTCAAAGTAGTATTCAATGGTGGCTGACGAACGGATTTCTGCTAGTAAAAAATTTTACAGATAAAGTCTCGTTGCAAGTATAGTTTCTAAACTAACAATAATCCTTTTGTACAAAAATTTGGTTGTCACAAATAACAAACCTCTAATAAAATTGATAACCGAAGTATTTAAACCTTGGGTCGTCTCTCAAGGAATTGCAGGGGGGATTATTGGTTATGGAAGATTATCTTTTTGGGGTTTTTGAATAATGAACAGTAAAAGTAAATTGCAAGAATTAAAGTAATAACTAATAAATCTCTTAACAAGGTATGAGAACTGGAAATCCTATCCTAGTTATCCTTATCAATTGTGATGAGAATTGTTCATTACTCTCACTTAGTTAACCCTTACTAAATAAAGGAAAGTCAAGTGGACTAATCAATTTGATTCTTCAAATCCTAGTCAACTCCTAAGGAAAGACTAGCTTTAGAGGGATCCAAATCAACCAGCAAATTCCAATTATCAATTAACAAAGGAGTTTGATAACTCAAGTGTCACCAATTAATCAATTCAAGCTAAGGACGCAAAAAGCTAAATTAAAATCATAATTCTGAAATACCTCAAATTGCACTAAATAGAAATTCAAATCTAACATGAAAAGTTCATAAACCAATTTGGCAACATAAGTAATTAGCAAGAGAAATATATAAGTACTGAAATAAATAAAAGTAGAAGAGAAACTAAATTAAAGGAACATTGAACCTGGAATGGAGAAGAAATAATCCTAAAACTAAGAGAAATCCTAATCCTAAAACCTAAGAGATAGGAGAGAGCCTCTCTCTCTAGAAACTACATCTAAAACCTAAATTGTGAATAATGAATGAATGAATATATGAATGCATTCTCCCACTCTGTAGCCTCTAATATGTATTTTTTAAGCCAAAAATTGGGTCAAAAACAGCCCAAAAATCGCCCCCAGTGATTTCTGATACGTCCAGCACGTGGCTCTGTCACGCGTACGCGTGGATTGAATTTTCTCCAGGTCATGCGTAGGCATGATCCACACATGCGCGTCACCTAACAGTGTGGCAACTATGACAAATTATATATCTTTTCGAAGCCTCGGATGTTAGCTTTCAAACGCAACTAGAACCGCCTTATTTGGATCTCTGTAGCTCAAGTTATGGTCGATTTAGTACCAAGAGGTCAGGCTGGACAGCTTTAGCAATTCCTTCAATTTCTTGTATTCCTTCCACTTTTGCATGCTTCCTTTCCATCCTCTAAGCCATTCCTGCTCTATAAACCCTGGAATCACTTAACACACACATCAAGGCATCGAATGGTAATAAGAGAGGATTAAACATTAGCAATTTTAAGGCCAAAGAAGCATATTTTCAATCAAAGCATAGAATTAGGAAGGAAAATGTAAAACATGCAGATTCTGTGAATAAATGTGAGAATAGTGGATAAAATCCACTCAATTAAGCACAAGATGTACCAAGAAATAGTGGTGCATCAAATCTCCCCACACTTAAACATTAGCATGTCCTCATGCTAAGCTCAAGGAAACCAAAAGAATGAACGGGGGAAAGTAAGACTCATGAAATGCAACCTATATATGAATGCAACTATATGCTAAGATGTTTCTACCCACTTAGTTAAAAGTAAACAAGTTCTCCAAGACAAACATAAATCAGATTTCACTAATTCAAATCATACAATAAAGGCAAGTAAACTTGTTAAGAAGATAGCTCATGAAAGCAGGAAACATAGAATCAAGCATTGAACCCTCACTGGTAATGTATATGCACTCTAATCTCTCAAGTGTCTAGGGTTAATCACTCTGCTCTTCTCTAATCATGCTTTCTAAAACTTTGTTCTTCATCTAACCAATCAACAAATATTTAATGTACCAATGCAACATCATGAGGTCTTTTCAAGGTTGTAATGGGGCTAAGATAAAGGTAAGGGTACATGTATGGCCAAGTGAGCTAAAATATGAATCTTTGACTAACCTAAACTTTCACCTAATGCACACACGTACTCTATGTAATTCTAAAATCATGCCTAGCTACCCAAAATTTCCACTTTTGCATCACATACTCATGTACCAAATATTTCTTTAATTTCACCACATATGCATTGATCTTTTATTAAACTTAGCATTTAGGTAATTTTGTCCCCTTATTTATTTATTGTAATATTTATTTATTTATTTATTTATTTATTATTTTTTTTTAATTTTTTTGAATCATAAAAGTAAACATAACATATCAATGCATATGGTAATTTTTTTGTTTCACATGAGTATGCGCCCAAATTCCCAATATTTAAATGAAGTAGAAACATAACACATTCCCTATTAACCCAGGTTTCCCACAGTTTCCCCACACTTAGTTGACACACAATCTCTATCTTAAGCTAACCAAAGATTCAATGGGATAATTAATTATTTTTCTGCTTAAGGCTAGTGATGTGATAAAATATAGAACAAATGGGGATTAAAAGGCTCAAAGTGGCAAACAAAGGTAGTTGAAAGGGTAGGCTTTTTGGGATAAGTGAGCTAATAATAATTGATGGCCTCAATCATATGCAAGCATGTAAATATACTAAACAGTGGACATATAGAATGGAACAAAGTAAAGATTGCAATCATAGGGAAGAAAACACACAGGAATAAAATGTTATGGTTAAATAGTATAACCATGTAATTAAGCTCAAATACTCACAGGTTGTGTGTTCTCAGTTATAAACTATGTTCCAAATTACAATCCTCAAACAAGTTTAACACAAAAGCTTTAATTTAAATTAGTGAAATACTATAAAAAGGGTCTTGAAAAAGAAACTCATTACTTTAACCAAGCAGTGGTAAAATATGCACAAAAATCAAACAAACATGCAATCAAACATGCAAATGCAACAATGAACTACAAAGAAAATTAAACAATGGTGTTGAAAAGAAGGTAACTAACCCACGGAAGTCGGTATCGACCTTCCCACACTTAAAGATTGCACCGTTCTCGGTGCATGCTAAGATGTGCAAGTGGATGGGTGGCTCTAACTGATGCTTTTCTCCAAAGATTGTGCAGATGGACTTGTTTGTCTCCCCATTTAGAAGCTTTCCCTTTCCCTTCTTTGGTGGCCATCCTGAAAGAAGAGGAAAAGAAGAAAAGTAACCCAAAAATAAAGATAGGAAAACAAATAAAGTATGGATAGGTTAATACCAAATAATAAGGGTCTCAATTACATGGTAGCTACAACATGCAAGTGAAAAAATAGTAGAAACAAATAGCATATCAATAGTGCAAAAGTTGTAACAATGGGGGAGAGAGTGTGGGTAATGCAAGATAGTGTAAGTTCATGTCAATGCAAGAGAATATAAGTATCATGAAGGAATAACATTGACTTATGAAGAATAATACCCAGTCAGAGTAAAACAAGTTATGAAGCACCAGAATAATTCAAGAAAAGATACAACAGTTGAATAAGAAAATTTAACACCAATGGAAAAAATGAAAAAAAAACATGCACAAAATTAAAATGCAATGAATGAAATTATGAAAATAAATTAAGTAAAATAGAATGAAAAAGAATAGGGATGAGAAGTTAAAAATATGAAGAAGAAGAAGAAAGTAAAAAAAAAAAGAGAAAGAAAGAAGGAGAGAAGATAGAAGAAAAGAAAAAGGAATGAAAAACGGGATGTGACGCGCGCGCGGGCATCACGCGTAAGCGTGAAAATTGAATTGGCCACTCGACGCGTAAGCATCGCCCACGCGTATGCGTGGGTGGTGTGAAAGCGAAGTGGCGCGCACGTGTCAGGGACGCGTATGCGTGAGTGATTTTGTGCCTCTAGCACAATTCCATCGCAAGGGCAGCACAACTCTCTGTTCAATGTGCTCTTCACGCCGATTTTCATCCCCACGCGTATGTGTCACTGACGCTTACGCGTGGGTTGAACTTTCTGCAGGGGACGCGTATGCGTGAGGCACGCGTACACGTGGGATGGCTTGTGCTTCACGCACCCCTCCCACGCGTCTCTCGCGCAACTCTCTGTCTAGTTGCGCAGACACATACGACGCGTGCGCGTCGTTGACGCTTGCGCGTCGATCCCCTTTTTTTTTGCAGAATGCAAAATGCAGAATGCAGATGACTATGCAGAAATTATGAATGAACATGAATAAAAATAAAATAAAATAAACCTAAGAACAAAAAGGAAAGAATATACCATAGTGGGTTGTCTTCCACCTAGCACTTTTAGTTAAAAGCCTTAAGTTGGACATTTGGTGAGCTTCTTGTCATGGAGGCTTGTGCTTGAACTCATCCAGGAATCCCCACCAGTGTTTGTAATTCCAATAGCCTCCGGGATCCCACACTAGTTGTATAAAGCCTTCAAGCAAGTTAAAGCAAGTGCCAAAGCTCCAGGAGTGTTGATTATCAGAATGAATTCCAGGATCTCAAACCTTGCTTTTGTACCCGTCTTTGCTCTGATCTACATTCTTCCAACCGGGTGGCAAGCAATCTGAATTCTCACTGAGACATCCAAACAACTTCCTAAATCTATTCAATCGAGCTCCGCACCAATCCTTGCACTCCAACATAGAGCGTGCACCCATATTGGACCTTGTCTGACAACTCCAACCACTAACCATCTCCCTATTACTCTTAAAGCCACAAATAGCTCTAAGCTGGCCATCTGTTTCAAGCAAACCATATTCGAGTGGGAAAATAAAGATAAAGGCTAAGGATTTTACCCACTTGAAGTTTGTATTGGGTGGTAATGACCTTGGGAGAGGTGTTTCCAGTGGTCTTTCAAGCTCCACTCCTTTGTACTCTGATGAGCGGATAATTTATACGCTTTTTGGTATTGTTTTTAGTATGTTTTTTAGTATATTTTAATTAGTTTTTATTTAAAAATCACATTTCTGGACTTTACTATGAGTTTGTGTGTTTTTCTGTGATTTCAAGTATTTTTTGGCTGAAATTGAGGGACCTGAGCAAAAATCTGATTCAGAGGCTGAAAAAGGACTGCAGATGCTGTTGGATTCTGACCTCCCTGCACTCGAAGTGGATTTTCTGGAGCTACAGAAGCCCAATTGGCACGCTCTCAATTGCGTTGGAAAGTATACATCTTGGGCTTTCCAGCAATATATAATAGTCCATACTTTGCCCGAGATTTGATGGCCCAAACAGGCGTTCCAAGTCAGCTTAAGAATTCTGACGTTTAACGCCAGAACTGGCATAAAAGCTAGAGTTAAACGCCCAAACTGGCACAAAAGCTAGCGTTTATCTCCAAGAAAAGTCTCTACACATGGAAGCTTCAATGCTCAGCCCAAGTACACACCAACTGGGCCCGGAAGAATATTTCTGCATTAATTACTGATTTCTGTAAACCCTAAGCTACTAGTTCTCTACAAATAGGACCTTATACTATTGTATTTTCATCTTTGGACGTTTAGTCCCTAGACCTTGGAGGCTGGCCATTCGGCCATGCTTACACCATTATCACTTTTGTATTTTCAACGGTGGAGTTTCTACACACCATAGATTAAGGTGTGGAGCTCTGCTGTTCTTCATGAATTAATACAAGTACTATTGTTTTTCTATTCAACTCAAGTCTATTTCTTCTCCAAGATATTCATTCGCACCCAAGAACATGATGAATGTGATGATTATGTGACACTCATCACCATTCTCACCTATGAACGCGTGACTGACAACCACTTCCGTTCTACATGCAAACAAGCTTGAATGTGTATCTCTTGGTTTCTAATCTAAGATTGGAACCTTTGTGGTATAGGCTAGAATTATTGGCGGCCATTCCTGAGATCCGGAACGTCTAAACATTGTCTGTGGTATTCTGAGTAGGATCTGAGAAGGGATGACTGTGACGAGCTTCAAACTCACGATTGTTGGGCGTGTGACAGACGTAAAAGGATCAATGGATCCTATTCCAACATGATCGAGAATCGACAGATGATTAGCCGTGCGGTGACAGCGCATTTGGAACGTTTTCACTGAGAGGACGGAAAATAGCCATTGACAATGGTGATGCCCAACATAAAGCTTGCCATGGAAAGGAGTATGAATGATTGGAAGAAGGCAATAGGAAAGCAGAGGTTCAGGAGGAACAAAGCATCTTCATACGCTTATCTGAAATTCCAACCAAAGAATTACATGAGTATCTCTATCTTTATTTTATGTTTTATTTATCTTTTAATTATCAATTCTTTATCACTATCTGAATTCGCCTGACTGAGATTTACAAGGTGACCATAGCTTGCTTCAAGCCGACAGTCTCCGTGAGATCGACCCTTACTCACGTAAGGTATTACTTGGACGACCCAGTGCACTTGCTGGTTAGTTGTGCGGAATTGTGACAAAGTGTGATTCACGTTTAAGAGCTCCAAGTCCTTTGGCGCCATTGTTGATGATCACAATTTCGTGCACCAAGTTTTTGGCGCCGTTGCCGGGGATTGTTCGAGTTTGGACAACTGACGGTTCATCTTGTTGCTTAGATTAGGTGCTTTTCTTTTTATTTTTCAGAATTTTTAAGAATGAATTCTAGAGTTTCAAGGTGATGTTCTTATCATCACAAAAGCTGATTGATTCTCATCAATTTAGCTGCTGAATGTAATGTCCTACTGAAGCTTGGATAACCATGTCTAATCTTTTTAGACTGAAGCTTTAGACTAACATTGCATGATTCCTGGAATTCTTATTAAAAGTTTTGAATCACTTTATTTTCTTTTCCACTCAGTTTTCGAAAAATCACAAAAAAAAATTATAAAATCATAAAAATCAAAAATATTTTATGTTTCTTGTTTGAGTCTAGTGTCAATTTTTAAGTTTGGTGTCAATTGCATGACTTTCTTCTTCTTGCATTTTTCGAATATATGCATTATGTTCTTCATTAATCTTCAAGTTGTTCTTGATGATTTCATTGCTCTGATCTTTAAATTCTCTTATTTTGTGTGTTTTGTTGTTTGTCAAATGCATTCTCAATTTGTTAGTGTCTCTTATATGAAAATTTGTAAGTTTGGTGTCCTGCATGCATTGTTTGTTTGGTTTGAGTTTCCTAAGATTAGTTGTATTTTGATTGTTTCTCATCATTGAAAAATTCAAAAAAAAATTCTCAAAACTATGTCTTTTCAAGTCAATAATACAGAGAATTGAAGATTCAGAACATTCAGCAGAGGAATCAAATAGAAAAAGCTGGGCGTTCAAAACGCCCAGTGAAGAAGGAAAACTGGCGTTTAAACGCCAGCCAAGGTACCTGGCTGGGCATTTAACGCCCAAAAAGGTAGGATTTTGGGCGTTAAACGCCAGAATGGATGCCATTCTAGGCGTTTAACGCCAGGATGACACTAGAGGGAAGATTTTGTTTTTAATTCAAATCTTTTTCAAATTTTCATAATTTTTCAAAATCAAATCTTTTTCAAATCATATCCTTTCAATCATATCTTTTCAAAATCAATTTCTTTTCAATTTTTTTTATTTATTACTATTTTCAAAAATCCTTGCTATAATTAATAATTTAATTCAAGATTTTCTAGTTGTTACTTGCCTATTAAGAAAGAATCAAAAGTTTTAATTCTAGAATCATATCTTCTAATTTCTTGTTAGTCAAGTAATCAACTTTAATTTTAAAACTTTCTCTTTTTAATTTGATTTTCAATCATATCTTCTCAATCATATCTTTTCAATCACATCTTTTTCAAATCTTTTTTATTTCTAATTTCAAAATCTTTTTCAAAAATCACTTAATTTCTTTCCCAATTTTAATTTTCGAAAATCATCAATCAAATTTTCAAAATTTCTTTTAATTATTTCAAAATCTTTTACTTTAATTTCAAAAATTCTTCCCCTCTTCTCACATCCTTCTATTTAAGGACTAACACTCCTCCACTATCAACAATTCGAACTCTATCCCTCTTGATAAGTTCGAATTCTTCTCTTTCTACCTTCTCCTTCTATTCTTCTTTTCCTCTGACACTTCAAGGAATCTCTATACTGTAACATAGAGGATTCCATACTTTCTTGTTCTCTTCTCTTTCATATGAGCAAGAGCAAAGACAAAGGCATCATTGTTAAAGCTGATCCTGAACCTGAAAGGACCTTGAAGAGAAAGCTAAGAGAAGCTAAAGCACAACTCTCTCTAGAGGGCCTAATAGAGATCTTCAAGGAGGAAGAAGCCATGGCAGCCGAAAACAACAACAATGCCAACAATGCAAGGAAGGTGCTTGGTGACTTTACTGCACCTACTCCCGACTTCTATGGGAGAAGCATCTCAATCCCTGCCATTGGAGCAAACAACTTCAAGCTTAAGCCTCAATTAGTTTCTCTAATGCAACAGAATTGCAAGTTTCATCGACTTCCATTGGAAGATCCTCATCAGTTCTTAGCTGAATTCTTGCAAATCTGTGACACTGTCAAGAGCAATGGGGTTGACCCTGAAGTCTACAGAATTATGCTCTTCCCTTTTGCTGTAAGAGACAGACATGGTTGGATTCACAACCCAAAGAAAGCCTAAACTCTTGGGAAAAGCTAGTCAATGCCTTCTTGGCAAAGTTCTTTCCACCTCAAAAATTGAGCAAGCTTAGAGTAGAAGTCCAAACCTTCAGACAGAAGGAAGGAGAATCCCTCTATGAAGCTTGGGAAAGATACAAGCAATTGATCAGAAGGTGTCCTTCTGACATGCTTTCTGAATGGAGCATCATAGGTATCTTCTATGATGGTATGTCTGAACTATCCAAGATGTCATTGGACAGCTCTGTTGGAGGATCTCTTCATCTGAAGAAGACGCCTGCAGAAGCTCAGGAACTCATTGAGATGATTGCAAATAACCAATTCATGTACACTTCTGAAAGGAACCCTATGAATAATGGGACAAATCAGAAGAAAGGAGTTCTTGAGATTGATACTCTGAATGCCATATTGGCTCAGAATAAAATACTGACCCAACAAGTCAATATGATTTCTCAGAGTCTGTCTGAAATGCAAGCAGCAACAGGCAGTACTAAGGAAGCTTCCTCTGAAGAAGAAGCTTATGATCCTGAGAACCCAGCAATGGAAGAGGTGAATTACATGGGAGAACCCTATGGAAACACCTATAATCTTTCATGGAGAAATCATCCAAATCTCTCATGGAAGGATCAACAGAGACCTCAACAAGGTTTCAACAACAGTAATGGTGGAAGAAATAGGTTTAGCAATGGCAAACCTTTTCCACCATCTTCTCAGCAACAGACAGCGAATTCTAAGCAAAGCCCCTCTGACTTAGTAACCATTGTCTCTGATCTAATCAAAACCACTCAAAGTTTCATGACTGAAACAAGGTCCTCCATTAGAAATTTGGAGGCACAAGTGGGTCAGCTGAGTAAGAAAATTACTGAACTTCCTCCTAGTACTCTCCCAAGCAATACAGAAGAGAATCCAAAGAGAGAGTGCAAGGCCATAAACACGTCTCACATGGCCAAACCTGGAGAGGAGGAAGAGGCAGTGATCTCCACTGAGGAAGACCTCAATGGACATCCACTGGCCTCCAAGGAGTTCCCTCATGAGGAACCATGGAAATCTGAGGCTCACACTGAGACCATAGAGATTCTATTGAATTTACTTCTGCCATTCATGAGCTCTGATGAGTATTCTTCCTCAGAAGAGGATGAAGATGTTACTGAAGAGCAAGTTGCTAAGTACCTTGGAGCAATCATGAAGCTAAATGCCAAGTTGTTTGGTAATGAGACTTGGGAGGATGAACCTCCATTGCTCATCAAAGAACTGGATGACTTGACTAGGCAGAAATTGCCTCTGAAGAGACAAGACCCTGGAAAATTCTTAATCCCTTGTACCATAGGCACCATGACCTTTGAGAAGGCTCTGTGTGACCTGGGGTCAAGTATAAACTTTATGCCTCTCTCTGTAATGGAGAAGCTAGGGATCATTAAGGTACAAGCTGCTAGAATCTCACTAGAGATGGCAGACAATTCAAAGAAACAGGCTTATGGACTTGTAGAGGATGTCTTGGTAAAGGTTGAAGGCCACTACATCCCCGCCGACTTCATAATCCTAGAGACTGGGAAGTGTATGGATGAATCCATCATCCTTGGTAGACCCTTCCTAGCCACAGCAAAAGCTGTGATTGATGTTGACAGAGGAGAATTGATCATTCAAGTGAATGAAGACTCCCTTGTGTTTAAAGCTCAAGGATATCCCTCTGTAACCATGGAGAGGAAGCATGAAGAGCTTCTCTCAATATAGAGTCAAACAGAGCCCCCACAGTCAAACTCTAAGTTTGGTGTTGGGAGGCCACAACCAAACTTTAAGTTTGGTGTTGAACCCCCACATTCAAACTCTAAGTTTGGTGTTGGGAGGTTCCAACATTGCTCTGAACATCTGTGAGGCTCCATGAGAGCCCTGTCAAGCTATTGACATTAAAGAAGTGCTTGTTGGGAGGCAACCCAATCTTTAATTATCTATGTTAAATCTCTATTTTCTATTGTTATTTTATGTTTTCTGTAGGTTGATGATCATGTGAAGTCACAAAAATAATTAAAAAAGCAAAAACAGAAGGAAAAACAGAATGACAAATAGAACACCCTGGAGGAGAAACTTACTGGCGTTTAAACGCCAGTAAGGGTAGCAGAATGGGCATTAAACGCCCAGTCTGGCACCATTCTGGGCGTTTAACGCCAAAAATGGGCACCAGACTGGCGTTTAATGCCAGGAAAGGGCAAGAAGCTGGCGTTAAATGATAGAAATGGGCAGCAACCTGGCGTTTAACGCCAGGATTGGCAGCAAGGGGCGTTTTGCATGCCACATGGTGCTGGGATGAGAAATCCTTGACACCTCAGGATCTGTGGACCCTACAAGATCCCCACCTACCTCATCTCTCTCTCTCTTCACCCATTCACTAATCACCTCAATACCTCTTCCCCAAAAAACCCCTCACCTATCAAATCCCACCATTCTCTTCACCACTCACATCCATCCTTCATAAAACCCCACCTACCTCACCATTCAAATTCAAACCACTTTCCCACCCAAACCCACCCATAATGGCCGAACCATACCCCCCTCACCACTCCTATATAAACCCATCTTCACTCCTTCATTTTCACACAACATACACACTACCTATCCCCCTTGGCCGAAACACAAAGCCCCCTCCATCTCCTCTATTTCTTCTTCTTCTACTCTCTTCTTTCTTCTTTTGCTCGAGGACGAGCAACCTTCTAAGTTTGGTGTGGTAAAAGCTAAAGCTTTTTTTTGTTTTTTCATAACCATTAATGGCACCAAAGGCCGGAGAAACCTCTAGAAAGAGGAAAGGGAAGGCAAAAGCTTCCACCTCTGAGTCATGGGAGATGGAGAGATTCCTCTCAAGGGTGCATCAAGACCACTTCTATGAAGTTGTGGCCAAGAAGAAGGTGATCCCGGAGGTCCCTTTTAAGCTCAAAAAGGGCAAATATCCGGAGATCCGACATGAGATCCGAAGAAGAGGTTGGGAAGTTCTCACTAACTCCATTCAACAAGTCGGAATCTTAATGGTTCAAGAGTTCTATGCCAATGCATGGATCACCAAGAACCATGATCAAAGTGTGAACCCAGACCCTAAGAATTGGCTTACAATGGTCCGGGGAAAATACTTAGATTTTAGTCCGGAAAATGTAAGGTTGGCATTCAACTTGCCCATGATGCAAGGAGATGCACACCCATACACTAGAAGGGTCAACTTTGATCAAAGGTTGGACCAAGTCCTCATGGACATCTGTAAAGAGGGCACTCAATGGAAGAGAGATTCAAGAGGGAAGCCGGTTCAACTAAGAAGGCATGACCTCAAGCCCGTGACTAGGGGATGGTTGGAGTTTATCCAACGCTCAATCATTCCTACTAGCAACCGGTCTGAAGTTACTATAGACCGGGCTATCATGATTCATAGCATCATGATTAGAGAGGAAGTATAAGTTCATGAGGTTATATCCCAAGAACTCTACAAGGTGGCAGACAAGTCCTCAACTGTAGAAAGGTTAGCCTTCCCTCGCCTCATTTGTCACCTCTGCAATTTAGTTGGAATTGACATAGAGGGAGACATTCTCATTGATGAGGACAAGCCCATCACTAAGAAAAGGATGGAGCAAATAAGAGAACCTCACCAAGAGCATGAGGAAACTCCTCACCATGAAATCCCTGAGGTGCCTCAAGGGATGCAATTTCCTCCACAAAACTATTGGGAGCAAATCAACACCTCCCTAGGAGAATTAAGTTCCAACATGGGACAACTAAGGGTGGAGCACCAAGAGCATTCCATCCTCCTCCATGAAATTAGAGAAGACCAAAGAACAATGAGAGAGGAGCAACAAAGGCAAGGAAGAGACATTGAGGAGCTCAAGCACTCCATAAGATCTTCAAGAGGAAGAACAAGCTACCATCACTAAAGTGGACCCGTTCTTTAATTTCCTTGTTCTTTGTTTTCTGTTTTTCGAAAATTGTGCTTTATGTTTATTAATGTTTATGTCTTTATTACATGATCATTAGTGTCTAAGTGTCTATGCCTTAAAGCTATGAAAATGAATCCCTCACCTTTCTTAAAATGAAAAATGTTTTTAATTGAAAAAGAAAAAGAAGTGCATGAATTTCGAATTTTAAAACAGTTTAATTATTTTGATGTGGTGGCAATACTATTGTTTTTCTGAATGAATGCTTGAATAGTGCATATTTTTGAATTTGATTGTTTATGAATGTTAAAATTGTTGCCTCTTGAAAGAATGATGGGAAAAGGAGAAATGTTATCTGATGATCTGAAAAATCATAAAATTAATTCTTGAAGCAAGAAAAAGCAGTGAAAAGCTTGCAGAAAAAAAAGAGAGGCAAACAAAGAAAAAAAAAAGAGAAAAGAAAAAAGAAAGAAAAAGAAAAGCAAGCAGAAAAAGCCAATACCCCTTTAAACCAAAAGGCAAGGGTGATAAAAAGGATCCAAGGCTTTGAGCATCAGTGGATAGGAGGGCCCACAGGAATAAAATCCTAGCCTAAGCGGCTAAACCAAGCTGTCCCTAACCATGTGCTTGTGACGTGAAGGTATCAAGTGAAAACTTGAGAACTGAGCAGTTAAAGTCGTGGTCCAAAAGCAAAAAGAGTGTGCTTAAGAGCTCTGGACACCTCTAATTGGGGACTCTAGCAAAGCTGAGTCACAATCTGAAAAGGTTCACCCAGTTATGTGTCTGTGACATTTATGTATCCGGTGGTAATACTGGAAAACAAAATGCTTAGGGTCACGGCCAAGACTCATAAAGTAGCTGTGTTCAAGAATCAACATACTTAACTAGGAGAATCAATAACACTATCTGGATTCTGAGTTCCTATAAAAGCCAATCATTCTGAACTTCAAAGGATAAAGTGAGATGCCAAAACTGTTCAGAAGCAAAAAGCTAAAAGCCCCGCTCATCTAATTAATACTGATCTTCATAGATGTTTTTGGAATTCATTGTATATTCTCTTCTTTTTATCCTATTTGATTTTCAGTTGCTTGGGGACAAGCAACAATTTAAGTTTGGTGTTGTGATGAGCGGATAATTTATACGCTTTTTGGCATTATTTTTAGTATGTTTTTTAGTATATTTTAATTAATTTTTATTATATTTTTATTAGTTTTTATTTAAAAATCACATTTCTGGACTTTACTATGAGTTTGTGTATTTTTCTATGATTTCAGGTATTTTCTGGCTGAAATTGAGGGACCTGAGCAAAAATATGATTCAGAGGCTGAAAAGGACTGCAGATGCTGTTGGATTCTGACCTCCCTGCACTCGAAGTGGATTTTCTGGAGCTACAGAAGCCCAATTGGTGCGATCTCATTTGCGTTGGAAAGTAGACATCCTAGGCTTTCCAGCAATATATAATAGTCCATACTTTGCCCGAGATTTGATGGCCCAAACAGGCGTTTCAAGTCAGCTTAAGAATTCTGGTGTTTAACGTCAGAACTGGTATAAAAGCTGGAGTTAAACGCCCAAACTGGCACAAAAGCTGGCGTTTAACTCCAAGAAAAGTCTCTACACATGGAAGCTTCAATGCTCAGCCCAAGCACACACCAAGTGGGCCCGGAAGAAGATTTCTGCATTAATTACTGATTTCTATAAACCCTAGGCTACTAGTTCTCTATAAATAGGACCTTATACTATTGTATTTTCATCTTTGGACGTTTAGTCCCTAGACCTTGGAGGCTGGCCATTCGGCCATGCTTACACCATTGTCACTTTTGTATTTTCAACGGTGGAGTTTCTACACATCATAGATTAAGGTGTGGAGCTCTGCTGTTCTTCATGAATTAATACAAGTACTATTATTTTTCTATTCAACTCAAGTCTATTTCTTTTCCAAGATATTCATTCGCACCCAAGAACATGATGAATGTGATGATTATGTGACACTCATCACCATTCTCACCTATGAACGCGTGACTGACAACCACTTCCGTTCTACATGCAAACAAGCTTGAATGTGTATCTCTTGGGTTTTTAATCTAAGATTGGAACCTTCGTGGTATAGGCTAGAATTATTGGTGGCCATTCCTGAGATCCAGAACGTCTAAACCTTGTCTGTGGTATTCTGAGTAGGATCTGGGAAGGGATGACTGTGACGAGTTTCAAACTCGCGATTGTTGGGCATGTGATAGACGCAAAAGGATCAATGGATCCTATTCCAACATGATCGAGAACCAACAGATGATTAGCCGTGCGGTGACAGCGCATTTGGAATGTTTTCACTGAGAGGACGGGAAGTAACCATTGACAACGGTGATGCCCAACATAAAGCTTGCCATGGAAAGGAGTATGAATGATTGGAAGAAGGCAATAGGAAAGCAGAGGTTCAGGAGGAACAAAGCATCTTCATACGCTTATCTGAAATTCCAACCAAAGAATTACATAAGTATCTCTATCTTTATTTTATGTTTTATTTATCTTTAAATTATCAATTCTTCATCACTATCTGAATTCGCCTGACTGAGATTTACAAGGTGACCATAGCTTGCTTCAAGCCGACAGTCTCCGTAGGATCAATCCTTACTCACGTAAGGTATTACTTGGACGACCCAGTGCACTTGCTGGTTAGTTGTGCGGAATTGTGACAAAGTATGATTCACGTTTAAGAGCTCCAAGTCCTTTGGCGCCATTGTTGATGATCACAATTTCGTGCACCATACTCCTCTGTGAATTCTTCCACCTCGTTGCAAACCTCTTCAACTGCAACCGCATCTTGATCAAAGTCTTTGACTTCTTCCCCATCACTCAAGTCATAAGTTGGAGGTTGAGAAAAGTCTACCTCCATATCATCTTCATATTCACTTGGAGAAGGTTCTTCAAGCTCAAGGAGTTCAATTGCGGATGCAAGTTTATCACTAGGAGAGCTTGATTCATGATCATCATTGCCACGGGATCTTGCTTCTTGATCTGTTCTGTCCAAATCTTCAGAAGGCGTATGCCTCGAAGGTTGTGCACTATCCTCCTGAGCATCAATTTCAAACTTCTTGGCGGAATTCTCTACAACTCTCGATTCCCATGGAGGTTCAACATCTCCTAGGTCTTCAACAACTTCTTTTTCTTTGATGATTACGGCTTCCTCCAATTGTCCCAATACAAAGTCACGTTCCTCATTGTCCACTGGAGTTTCTAGTATCTCCTTCATGCTATATTCTTCATTAGATTCTCCACATGAAGCCATGGGAGTTCCTTAAGTGTCCACCCGTTGGGAGGCTAATCAATTTACTACCTCGGTCAAGGCAGCCGTGAATTCTAGTACCTTCTCAGTCATCTTTTCTTGCCTTTGAAGAAGTATACCAAGGTTTCTATTCATTGGGGATTGGGGTGGTTGGAAGGGTTCATCGCATGGGAAGAATGGTTCATGATAGGAAGGTGGTTTTTTTGTATAAGGATAAGGAGATGGTATATATTGAGGTGGTGGCTCTTGGGAGTAATTGTGTTAGAATGGGGGTGTTTGGTGGTAAGGTGCTTGTGAGTATGGTGGTTCAAAGCTATGTTGAGGAGGGGATTCATAGGCATATGGTGGGGCTTGTTGGTAACTACAAGGGGGTCCACCATATTCATCATCTTGGTACGCACCCTGGAATGGCTCTTGACCATAGTAATTTGGTGGAGGTTGGTTGTCACGAAGAGGTCCACCATAACTATTGTCTTGGTATGCATCATATAATGGTTGTTGATTATAGCGCATTGGAGGGGGTTGTTGCCGAAAGGGTTGATCAAATCCTTGTGGCACCTCCCATCTTCGATTATTCCAACCTTGATGCATATTCCCATTATAGCTTCCATTTCTTACAACAACATTGGAACTAAACTCATAGCAACAGGGTGAGAGTTCATAGTGGCTAAAGAAAATAAAAACAAAAACTAACAAAAATAAGTAATTAAATCCTAAAACTAACAAATAAGCAAAAAGCAAATATTTACAATAACCAATAATAAGGCACACATTTGCAATTCCCCGGCAACGGTGCCATTTTGACGAAAAGATTTCTGCTAGTAAAGAATTTTACAGATAAAGTCTCGTTGCAAGTATAGTTTCTAAACTAACAATAATCCTTTCGTACAAAAATTTGGTTGTCACAAATAACAAACCCCTAATAAAATTGATAACCAAAGTATTTAAACCTCGGGTCGTCTCTCAAGGAATTGCAGGGGGTGTATTTATTATTGGTTATGGAAGATTATCTTTTTGGGGTTTTTGAATAATGAACAGTAAAAGTAAATTGCAAGAATTAAAGTAATAACTAATAAATCTCTTAACAAGGTATGAGAACTGGAAATCCTATCCTAGTTATCCTTATCAATTGTGATGAGAATTGTTCATTACTCTCACTTAGTTAACCCTTACTAAATAAAGGAAAGTCAAGTGGATTAATCAATTTGATTCCTCAAATCCTAGTCAACTCCTAAGGAAAGACTAGCTTTAGAGGGATCTAAATCAACCAGCAAATTCCAATTATCAATCAACAAAGGAGTTTGATAACTCAAGTGTCACCAATTAATCAATTCAAGCTAAGGACACAAAAAGCTAAATTAAAATCATAATTCTAAAATACCTCAAATTACACTAAATAGAAATTCAAATCTAACATGAAAAGTTCATAAACCAATTTGGCAACATAAGTAATTAGCAAGAGAAATATATATACCAAAGTACTGAAATAAATAAAAGTAGAAGAGAAACTAAATTAAAGGAACATTAAACCTGGAATGGAGAAGAAATAATCCTAAAACTAAGAGAAATCATAATCCTAAAATCTAAGAGAGAGGAGAGAGCCTCTCTCTCTAGAAACTACATCTAAAACCTAAATTGTAAATAATGAATGAATGAATGTATGAATGCATCCCCCTACTCTGTAGCCTCTAATCTATGTTTTCTGGGCCAAAAACTGGGTCAAAAATAGCCCAGAAATCGCCCCCAGTGATTTCTGATACGTCCAGCACGTGGCTCTGTCACACGTACGCGTCATCCACGCGTACACGTGGATTGAATTTTCTCCAGGTCACGCGTACGCGTGATCTACGCATGCGCGTCTCCTAACAGCATGGCAACTATTGCAAATTATATATCGTTTCAAAGCCCTGGATGTTAGCTTTCCAACGCAACTGGAACCGCCTCATTTGGATCTTTGTAGCTCAAGTTATGGTCGATTTAGTACCAAGAGGTCAGGCTGGACAGCTTTAGCAATTCCTTCAATTTCTTGTATTCCTTCCCCTTTTGCATGCTTTCTTTCCATCCTCTAAGTCATTCCTGCCCTATAAACCCTGAAATCACTTAACACATACATCAAGGCATCGAATGGTAATAAGAGAGAATTAAATATTAGCAATTTTAAGGCAAAGAAGCATGTTTTCAATCAAAGCACAAAATTAGGAAGGAAAATGTAAAACATGCAGATTCTGTGAATAAATGTGAGAATAGTGGATAAAATCCACTCAATTAAGCACAAGATGTACCACAAAATAGTGGTGCATCAGGGGCTAATCCACTAAAAATCGTCTAACAAATCAACAGAAAAGTCATATAAATCATACAGAAAAGATACTAATGATGCTCATGCATCAACGAGGGTGAATGCTAAGAGAACCGGTTTGGTCTCTACAGGCAAACTGGTTATACCCGAAAAGGTTGTCCAAACCAGCCGACGGACGAGGCTTAGTTTACGGTCGCTACCTTGTATGTGTTTGTTGATGTTGTTGTTTGCGTAGTTCATGTGTTTGATTATTTCATGTTATGGTTCAGTTTGTGATATTTTCACTAAGAATATTCTGTACTCGAATTTTATGCGATTTAAGTTGTCCATGATTCAGGCATTTATGTTGGACTTGAATTCTAAAGCTTAAACTATAACACATAACCACATCTAAGAAGACCATAAATAGCATACCAAAATAAAACATAAATAGTGTTCCAAAATACAACATGGATAGTGTAACAAAATACATCAATGGTAACATATGGAATAACAAAATAAAAAACCAATAATGATGTCATCGGTGTTGATCACTCGAGAAATGCAGCCGATATCCAGTGCCACATGGCAGAGGCTGTGCCTATCATTGAGGTCTCCTAGGACGTGGGTATGCAGGAAGCTGTGGGTGATGAAAGGCATCTGGTGGCTGATGAGACGGCTATGATGGGAGTGGATGATGTGGGATATCATAACCCTCCGAGTAGGTTCCCAGATGATACTAGGGTAGGTAAGGTGGAGCAACAGATGGTGTAGGCATCATCTGGGATGCCGTCATCAATAGGCCGTAATCCATCGAAGGCGGTATCGCATATTGAGCACCAGGTTAGAAGTGTGTGCCGTATGAAGTACCAGAATCCGAAGAAAGGTATGGAACCTAAACAGTGCGGTGGACATAGGGTAGAGGAATGCTACTATGGTTGACCCATGCTTTACTCCCTACCTGTGCAGAACTGCTCCACAATGTGCTACATGGTGGGCTGATCAGTGGTATGAATATGGAAAGCCTTCTCAATGGAAAGAACGGGTGCAAACGAAACTGTCGGAAAGAAGCGCAGATGGAACTGCCGCTATCTGAAGGAAGCGCAGAAGGAATTGCCGGAAGGAAGCGCAAACAGAACTGTCGAAAGGGAACGCAGACGAAATTGCTGCAAGAGTGGCCAATTGCCAAAAAATTGCTGAAAAGATGGCAAACTGCCGAAAAACTACTGAAAAAGTGACAAAGTGTAAAGAGATGGCAAACTATCGAAAGGTGATGAAAAACATATGATTTCTCTACGAGAATAAGTAAATAGTGAATGAGTTAATCGCTCAGATGAGAAAGCATCAAAGCATGAACAAAAGAGAAGAAAAAAAAAGGCACGAAAGAAAAGTAGGAAAAATACGGTGATTTCAGCAAAAGAAAAATAACCTATTCTTTTCAAGAAGAATATCATGGCTCTAATACCATCTTAGAAAGGATAAGAAAAAGAGAGCAATAGAAAAAAAGTTTGTGTGTATCAACTTGTTGTGAATGATACAAATATAGAATGATATTTATAGGTGCTAAGAGAATCTATATAATAAAGACATAATATTCTGTAATAAATATTTATATATACTAAATAATTCTAATGAATACTAATTAATTCTAATATATTCTGACCGATACAATGCATTTTGGTAAAAAAGCAACAAAATATTTATTTTGGTAAATAAAATATTTATTTTATTTATTTAAAAAATTCTTTAATTATATAACATCACATTAGTAAAATAACTATTTTTAATATTAATCCCGCAAATTATCCTAGAAAAAGAATAATGTTATACATCCAAATTTTTTTATTAACCAAGTTTAATCAAGTTGATCTAATATAACAAAAATCAGTGATGCCTAACATTATTCCAAATCTTATTATTTAATTTAGATTTAGTTCATAAAAAGACTTAAATGTGTAGCAAAAAAAATAGGTATAATTATACAAATATATAAAATATTATATCAAAATTAAATTCATATTTTAAAATTAAAATAAATAATTCTCATAAGTGTGCCTGTCCGGTCTACCACCAAATTTCCCCTACTCTAATTTGAAATCACATCCTTCATTTTCCCTCACTTTCCCGGGAAAATGGCGAGGAAACGCAGGCCTACAGTACCCGGCGTCCTATGGCGCATGTTCCGTAACCGAGCGCGTACCCTCTGCGACACCATTATCTCGCTGCTCCCTCCGCCGCTTGCATCGCCGGACCTTTGCCGCTGCAATGGCCGCCGTTGCCTTGGCTGCGCTGCCGACGCCATGTCGTTCCTCCTTAGGCCCGACGACCCCTCCGATTACCGCAAACTCCTCACAAAGTGCTTTGTCGTCGTCGCCGGAAATGCGCCTTCAGTCCCCTGTTTCTGTCACTGTTCTCCTGTTACCTGCCCCCAAAATGAGGTCTTCGTTACACTTAAAAAAAAAACCTTTTTTTTTGTTTAAAGAATTTGTTGAAAGCTGCTTTCTATTTGATCCGTTAGCAAGATATTCACGTCGAAAATGTAGATTAGTTTTTTATTGGCTTGTAAGCACTTCAACTGGGCGAAACCTCTACACTTTTTATGCGTTGGATATTTTATTTAAAAGCGCTTCCTGCAGGGCTTTCTTTGCTCTTGTTTTTTGTTTTTTGTTTTTTTTTTTGTTTTTGTATTCTGTGAGTTGGAAAAGTTGATTTCTGTTTTGTTGTGTTGGCTTATATTGGATACTCAATATTATAATGTAGTATAATGAGCAATGCTCCACGATAATAAAAGATCATTTTTGACCAATACATGACTTTAAACACTATGTACTAATTTCTAAATTCTAAACCAAAGTGTTGATTAATATTGATAAAAAGGTGTTGCCCCTAACATTTCTATTATAATCACATGTTTACTGCTTCTCCTGAAAACATCATCGTTGAATATGCTTTTTATGCTCTAAAAAACAGAATCATTAGAGTTGTTTTAAGCATTTTTAGTAGTTAAAGTGTATAAAGTGTTTATTTTCTGTGGATTGGTGTTTTCTAGTTGGAGCTTTAAGGTAATCTTTAGGATATTTGCTGATTCTGATTCCTGAATTTCAGATTGTGTGTAAGGTCATTGAAGAGATGCTGTGTAGAAGGCAAACAGCTAAGACCAATGTGTTGTGCGTTGCTTATGATAGGGTATAAAGCTTCTTTATTTTTCTTTTCTATTTTGTTTTTGGTCAAAATTTTTCCTTTTTGTCTTAAGCACTGTGCTATACTGTTCTTTTGTTTTTTCGGTATTTCTATATCTTTGTTTCACTTGCTATTTTTCCATTTTAAGTGTATTCTTGATTTTTTATTTTGGATCTTAGTTATTTCAAGTAATGCTATGTCATTCATTTAGATGGCATGCAGGTCGTTGAATGTTTTCACATACTGGGAATCTTATCCAGAAATGTAAAATGATTCTGCAAGATGATCTGGTTTATTAGTTATTGGGTTTGTTTATCCTGAATTCTTTTACTATGATTATCTGTCTTAGGCCTGCATACTTCGGTAAGCTTCTTGTTAGTTTGTCGTCTGATTTTTGAGAATGGATGGGAGAAACAAAAGTGCTATATGTGCACTTAATTTTTGCTTATGCTAAGACATTGGAGTATTCCGCGTTCAGAGAACTAGACAAGACCTATTCTAATCAAATGGAGAAAACTGTAGAGATGTGGGATGGCATAATTGTAAATGTGTATGTAGCAATCTTGATGTCAAAATATGCTTAAAACTTCTTCAGCCCGCCATACTTCGTGACATAGTGGATTTATTTCCTCCTCGACTTTGTTAACTGTTAAGTTGGGACATCACATAGCCTGAAAAATGAAGGATTCAGTTCGGTGCATTGATGATATAAGGATAAATTTTATTATAGTTATGCTTTAATTCCTTACGAAGAGTAATATACTTTCTTTTCTAGAGGCTGGTTACCTATTCCTTTTAGTGCACTGCTTATCTAAGAGGATGAACTAGTGTTAATGGTTATGAATTAGTACTTCTCAAGAAGTAGTGTGATTTGTTCATTCCTTTTTGTTTTAGAGACTAGACATATTAGTTATATTTGTAATTTTTTACCTCTCTCTTTCCTTAACTTCCAACTAGTATATGTAGAAGCATGCATTTAACGCCAAGCAGTATGTCTTTATTAATGTGTATTTGCGCTGCATTTGTTAATTTGGTAATTTTGTTAACATGCAGAGAAAACGCTCAAGCCATATTGTGGAGCTTTTAAGCTGTGCATCTTGGTGTCGCCTGTTAAGAAGAGTATGTATGATATCAAAAATTTGTGGAGCTTTTACTATTATCATACAAAAATAGTTAAATATTTGCATCTGTTCAGGTTGGACACGATCTTATGATTTATTTATTGAACAATACATCGATATTCCTGCCAGCTCCCCGTGGAAAACACTATCAGGTGGGAGGTCCTCCTATCAATGAGAAATGCTTTGAGATGCTCAAGTGCTCGTCAAAGTCTGGCTATCAACATCCTTCTATTCATAAATGCGGTAATCAGAAGTGTTTGTGTTGTACTGTTTTTTCAAACATATGACTTTATCATTGTTAACTCTCTCTCTCTCACACCGAAGATGACTTTGTAACTGTATTCAGAATTTCAAATGTAAGGTAAGCATTTTGCATGTTTGAACTCCATTCTGTAATTCATTGAGACTTTTAATCTTATGCCAACTTGCTGCAGTGTCAAACTTGAGTACTAATACTATAATCATCAATTGGCCAAATGTCTCATGATTAAATTAATAATTTTGATGCAAGTTACTTTACTTGAGATTTCTAATAGTGTTGCCATTTATTGATTTCACAAAATAAAAGGGTTGGTCATGTCTGCTGTATTATGTACAGTTCTGAACTGATTTTCTTGTTACTTTTTTGGATTGATATTATATCTATCATGTGGCTTCTTTCCTGGCAGTCCATGAATATTATAGAAAATATTCTTTTCCCTCTTGATTATGTGTAAGTTGTTGCAAACTTGCAGTAACAAACTCTATTTGCAACAGGAGCAAATAAAAGAAAAAGATCTGAATCAGATGATGTTGGAAACTTAACATGTAAGCAACAAAAGAGCCATATATCTTACAGCACCGATGGTCTTAGTGGACTTGCAAGTAGTCTTGGCTTAACTAGTGTGGATTCTTCAACCCTAATGATCAATCATCACGAGAGCATCAATGACAACAATGTCTCTGATGTTCCCAGGCCAAAAAGAACTGCTACTGTTATAACAAAGTCAGAATCAGAAGGGAAACAAGGTTTGGGTAGTTGTACACCTAGGCTTGGAAAAAGATCTAGGGCATTTAGATGGCAGCGGCACAGAAGCAAAAAACAGAAGCAATCAATGACTGATGAGAACAGTTTACTTATTAATAGGAATATGCATACTACTAATAATGATTGTGCTCATGCTAGTTTTCAGTGTGACAATACTAGCCCAAGTTTTCATGAAAAGGTGATCATAGTTTTTATGAAATATTATGTAGATTGCTAGCACACATTTTTATCTTAAAATTTGTTGTATTACATTCCTTCTCTTTCAAATTTTACTCGTATTGATTATTTGACTATACATCCATAGCTATTTGCCAATCCTAAATTCTAGTTAGGCTTGATGCAGGGATAGATCCAAATATAATATTTTGGGTGTGAATGGCCCAACTATATTTTCATAATTTGATTTTTTCGCCCATTATCTTATTAAATTTGAGCTCATCCTAAAGTAAAAATTATGTGACTTGTTACTATATATGTATTATCTTTTTCTCCACAATCAAAATGTTTTGATTAGTTACTGGCTTGGTGTGTTAAGACTTGTAAACATTTATGTGAATATTATGAAGAAGGGGGTAATGACATGTCAATGATGGATTATATTGTCTAAAATAATTAGTGATGAGCTATCTTCAAGATATACTTGTTGCTTATTATCAACCCCTCTATGTGTTATTAGTTGCAGATGACTTGGCAATGTTCTTGCTGTTTACTCTTGCAATCTCTTCCAGCTGTTCAGAAGACAATTGATATCAAAAGGCATCTTATCTTCTACAACATTGAATCTTCACCCTCAGTTCTTCCAAAGAAACGTATCCACTAATGTGTTTTGAATCTGTGTATTGTGAAATGAGAAATTTGTTTTCTAAGAGGTCTTTCAGAATCACTTGCACAAATTCAATATTCTGTTAGATGCTATTTTGCTAGTGTTATGATACAATAAGGGCATAAATCTCCTTCTAACAACATATGCTTCCTTCACGAGCTATATTCAGATATTTTATATTCGTTATGGCCAAATTTGACTTCTTCAAAAAGTCTCATTGGCGATGTGTTTGGCTTCGTAGATGCAAGTACCAGCACTCGGCCAATTCCTTGTTTCCACAGTAGTGGCTCATGTCTCATTGGTTCTGCATGCCTGTAAGTTGAAGCAGGCCTTTTTTTTTAATTTTTTATTATTAGAGTGCATTCTTCTATGTAAAATCTGCAATAATTAAGTCACCAAAAAAAATCTATGATAATTTCATTTGACAATATGCTGTGCAGATATCATTCCATTTTGGATTTTGGACATACTGCAGGACTTAAAACCTGGCTATACAATTGTTTTATAAGACATATGGTGCCAATCCTTTTGGTTTTTAAGAAACGGAAAGAGAGGGATTCGAACCCTCGGTACAAAAATTCGTACAATGGATTAGCAATCCAATGCTTTAGTCCACTCAGCCATCTCTCCCCAATTGAGATATCTATATATATTGTTTATGTTAGATTGCATAACCAAACAAAGTAGGGTTGAAAAAAGACTTTTTTGTTTAGATCTTATATATTCTTTTTCTATTTATAATGGATTGGATTTCTATTCAGTATTATAACGAACATTATAGATATAGAACCTTCAAGATAAGATACATATACTTTTCTATAGTATATCATTATTATTTCTATAGTATATCATTATTATTAGATTTTTCATATTCTTTATATTCATTATCTAAATTATTTGATAATTTCATTCTATGTTTAGATTTCTATTAATGTTTAGAAAGGGTCTTAGAATGTAACTTCATCGTAAAGGTGTTGCTGCACACTGGAATTTGGATATTTATTTGCTGGAAGTTTTAGCTGCAGTGAATTGAGATTTTAACGAGTCTTGTGTTTGCTGCCTTCAATAATCTTGAGTGATATCCAGAGGCCAGGAAAGTAGGAAAGAGAGATGGTTATCACACAGACATGACCTTTATAGTGAAAGTAGTAGAAAAAGATTTGATTTCTACTTCCTGATATGGTTCCTTGTTAAACATGTATAAACTAGTAGTAAAAGAGGGGGCAGTAAGAATTAATATCTGAATTATTCTAATTTTTGTTGGTCAAATTCATTGGCGAAGTTCAATCCCCTATGACTAATAAAAATCCTTATTAGTCAAATTTAATGTAAAGCTGATATAATAGTTGCAATGGCTATGCAGGTACCACTCCCTTGTTAAGTGGTTTAAACATCTCATTCGTAGGACACAGTGTTGCCAGCATATAAAGATCTTGGCTAAGCATTGTGTAGATAATATTGAAGCAATTGATTCACAGTGTGAGGCAGTTAAGTCATACTGCTCGAAAAGTCAAGTGGTATCTTTCATATGGGCTGTTTCTAGGAGTTTAGTTCCTTACGAGTTATTAGGTACTCCTTCCAATCAGAGAATAATGAGGAGAAACATTTTCAAGTTCATTAACTTACGGAGATTTGAGAAATTTCCTTTAAAGTTATGCATGCATGGACTTAAAACTTCAAGATTTCCTTTCCTATCAAATGAGTATTTCTTGAATAGTCAAAATGCTTGCTTTCGAACATATGTAGAAGGACATCATAAAGTGTCTCATGAAGAATTTAGGAAATGGAGCAATGCTATACATGATATTAAATGTAAGCTTCTAGAGAAGTGGATATTCTGGTACTACTCTTTCCTTGTTGTACCATTGGTGCAAGCAAATTTTTATGTTACTGAAAGTGAACAAGGGAAGAACGATGTTTTCTATTATTGCAAACCTGTTTGGAACAAATTGACAAATAGAACTATCGACTGCTTCAAAGACAGTGGATACAGTTCTCTGGATAATGTGGCTGTACAAAATATTCTTAGAGGCAGACCATTTGGATTTTCAAAGCTCAGACTTCAACCAAAAGAAAATGGAGTAAGGATGGTGGCAAATCTCAAAGGTTCATCAAGAATGCCACTGCATATGCCTACTTCGGCTTTGGGAGCTCAATATACCCGAAGAGAGGGAACATTAACACAGCAGAAAACCAGTTCTGAACGCTATCAATCTGTAAATTTTGCGCTTCGTGATGCCCATACCATTCTAAAAGGTATTCAGTGCAAGGATCCTTTGAAGCTAGGTTCTTCAGTGTTTGATTACAATGATGTTTACAAAAAATTATGCACATTTTTGGTTGGCCAGAAGAAGGGATTGACACATATGCCTAATCTATTTATCATCACATCTGATGTATCGAAAGCATTTGATTCTGTTGATCAGGAGAAACTGCTTGGCATAATGAAAGATATTCTTGTGGAAGATGAATATTTTCTAAAGCAGTATGATCAAATTGTTTGCACAAAGAAATCTTTGTGGGTTCAAAAACAATTTACAATGCTGGAAACCTTCAAAGCTGGGCATACACAATTTACTTCCTTTCAATCTCGGCATTCTGTCTTTGTCAACCAGGTATCGTTTTCTGATTATCACAGTTGGCAACAAAAGAAAGTTGTTCGAGTCTTTATATGTGCACCTTGTGCCCTCATCTGTGCTGTAATAAATTTTCTTTCTCAAACTTAACTGCCATGCTATGATTGTGGTTTTCTTACCCTCCATCTGATTTATAATGTTTTAAAATTTTATTTTACTACGGAATGGTTGTCTAATATCTAGTTATTTTAATAATTGCATTGCTGTCACCTGATTTTAGCCAACAAAAATGCTACCGAGTGTGCACCATACATAGACTAAAAAACTTAATTCAGTGTTCTAGTAGTAAATCCTTTATTTTCTGTAAGCAGAGTTTGGTCTGCACCCTTTCTGGGGATGCATTAGTAAATCGTATGTTCAAGTCATTTTGAAAATGATTATTAATTTATTAGTATGCCTCTTTGCTGAAACTTTGTGCTTGGATTTTGGGTTCATATTAAATCCCCACTAACCTCATTCTTTTTCATGTTCCAATTATGTGAATTCACATCAAAACCTTCATTGAAAGATCCTCATTTGGGCTTACAGTGTGAAATTTTGCATAGTTTTTATTTTATTTTTTATTTTATTTATTTATTTATTTTTGTCTTATGCTAAATTCTTTCTTATAAGAGAAATGGGGTTCTAGATCATTTGGTCATAGAAACTTTGATACCCGTCATGAAACCACTTATCCCGAAAACTTAAACTGTTATATTGAGGCACATGAACGGTTAGCAACTTCTATAAGATTTTCTACCCATCCTTACTACCAAAGGTTGTCTTTATGAATTTAAGTTTTGTTGCGCAGAAGGTAGAGTTGACAGTTAAATAGTTTCATAGATACAGTTAAACACCTTCCTTTCCCTCCCTCCCACTCCACAGCCAGCACTCACTAAGTGAAAGATCTATCAATTGGCTCACTTAATCTGGAATGGAATTGGAGGATATTAAATGGGCTCTCATCCTTGGGCTTGGCTTTTCTTGTCTTATTGTATCAAATAAGGCTAGCCTATCTCAGGCATCTTCAACCAAATGACAAAATTGGTCAGCTAAAACCAGCCCAATCTCTTCAAGGCCACATCTCTTTTCTGACACTTTCTGTCTTGCCACATGTACGCTATGGTAACCAAATCCAGTCCTCTCTATTTCAGTATTTCCTATAATTGAAGGGACTATATCCTTAAGAAACCTCAGATTGGAAGACATAGTTGATGCTAACTCTATTCTAATCTGAATTCAAGTAACGGAAAATCCTTTTATTCCCCGTATCTCATGCACGAACCGTGGTCCTAGTTGAATATATTGTGCTTAATTATCTATTAGATAACTATTTATAGCTAGAAACTTTTTGTAAATATTCTATACTATGCCCAATTGAACTCTATATAATGTCTCAGGAGCGTCGGAAGCACGTGAGGAAGAAATTGCTATTTTCATATCTTACTGAGCATGTGAAGCACAATGTGTTGCAGTTTGATGGGAAATTTTTCTTGCAAGGTGTTGGTATTCCCCAGGGAGGTGTTTTATCTACTTTGCTTTGCTCCTTTTATTATGGACATTTGGAGCAACATGTGATATTCCCATTTCTTAGAAGGGCACTTGAATCTGGAAGTTGCAAGGATAATGATGCTGCGAACACCAATAGTGGGGATAAAGTCTCATCTCCATGTTATCTACTAATGCGATTTATTGATGATTTTCTTTTTATATCAACTTCAAAGAAGCAGGCGGCTAGCTTTTTGTCCAGGATGCAAAGAGGATTTCGTGCTTATAACTGCTACATGAATGAGAGTAAGTTTGGTGCAAACTTTGATGTAGAACAGATGTCAGGTTCCCTCTTGAACAGGATTTATGTGGGCAAAGATGGTGCAACTTCATTTATTCGTTGGAGTGGTCTGCTAATCAACTCCTCAACTATGGAAATTCAGGCTGACTACACAAGGTTAATGTGTATTCAGAACTTTAACTGAAGCATATGATGTGTATCCCTGTTTTCAGCTTAAGGAAAATGAGAAATGAGATTGTATAAAAGGGAGAAGAGAGATAGAGGGTTTTAGCTTGGAAATTAGGCTGGACAGAACCAATAGGAGAGTAGTAGCCTCTCAAATGCTACTTGTATCTCCCCCTTTTTGCATATTTCATACTACGTTCCCTAATATATTTTCAGAGACAAGAATGATATCTTAATGATATCAACCAGCCCCTCTGCTTCTATTTCATCTTCTATTCTGTACTCTATTATTTGTTTTATCTATTAGCTGCAGTGTTACCAGGATCTTACAGGTACCATAAAAATAATGGGTTAATGCTCACTTTGATCACTGTAGGTACATAGGTGAGTTACTTTGGTTCTCATAGATTAAATGAGTCAAAATAATTCCGATAAATAAAAAAATGTGAGTCAAGTTAGTCTCTTCCTATAAGTCAAGTTAGTCTTTCAAGGGACCAATTTGACTTACATTTGTTATCCAAGAATTATTTTGACTTTTTAAAATTTATATAGACCAAAAAATGACTCACACTTGTGTCTAGAGAGACCAAGTGAGTATTAACTAGAAAGATAATATTATAATGATATCTTCAGCTCCGTTTGGCTCTGCTGATATCATAGGTTTTAATAATCTTATTTTCTTTATGGCTGCCCAGACTTGATATTAGGGTCCATCGTATATTTTAGTATATACAGGTTGTGACTCCGGCATTATTGTGTTTTAGATTGTAAATGTTATTCTGTTATTGAATAAATAATCTTCCACCTATTAATACAGACAATCAAGATTAGGAGCTTGGAGGGATTTAATTAGATAAATAGACTCAATGCCGATAGATTGATTTAATTTGATAAGTTTATGTGCCTTCATCTATAATTACAAATTTCAAGGTACTTGTTGAATCGTGATATTACTTGTGATAATCATCTCATGCAAAGATATCTACTTACAGTATTTTCATGCAGGATGTTAATAGATTTTTTTCTGTCTAAGCATCTAGATTGACACATATTTATCTAGATTTAATTTATTCATAATGTCTCTTTTATGGATTCTGTGGTCAGTAAGTGATTCTGTTTACTAAACAGGTACTTAAATAACCATCTAAGCTCAACACTTACAGTTTGCTGGCAAGGAAATCCAGGCATTAATCTAAAGGAGAAGTTGTACCTCTTTTTAAGACCTAAATGCCATCCTATATTCTTCGATTCGAATATCAATTCAGATGCTGTTGTCAGATTGAATATTTATCAAGTATTTGTGTTATGTGCTATGAAGTTTCATTGTTATATTCGTGACCTGACATTCATCTGCAAACTTCCGAAAAAATATTGTTCGGACATTATTTGGAGATCTTTGAGGTATGGCTATTGCATCATATTCATACTATTGAAGTGGTATTTGCATTTTGCAATACATCTGATTTGCTAAACAGACTTTCTTTGTTCAAAAAACCTCAACTGTTTCATTTCATGATCAACTCCCAGATATATGTACTTGTTGATAAAGAAAAGGATGCGCTCCATGCGTCTCGGTTCTGGTATCCGGCCAATTCTTAAGTTGAAGAAGCAAGAAGTGCAATGGCTTGGGCTTCATGCGTACGTACAAGTATTGAAGCGAAAGGAATCGCGTCATAAGGCATTGCTTGCGTCATTAAGGTCAAGGTTGTTGTCATCACCTGAGATATCTAGGTGTGTGACACCTGACCTGATTTATGCAGTTAATGCCAAAAACAACACTTTGCTTTGGAGCATCAAGTATTAGTTCCTAAAGATAGGCCTTTAGGATGTAGCTATTTTCTTTTAGTTTTGTGTTGAAACATTGATAAGCACTTCTACCCTGCATCACGAAAATGATTTTGTAAAATATGCATTACTTTTGTCCGAAAAGTAGTTTGTTTCGGTGTGAACTATTTTTTCAAGAGAAATGGGCAGAGAAAATTACTAATTTTTGTGCTAGTTTGTATTTATGCTGCAATTTTCAATTAATTTGTGGCATAGACAAGATGCTACCGCGACCTCTTAGATGAGTATAGGAAAACTATGCTATTTGAGCTATAGCTCGTTGGTAGTTTTTAGATTAATTATACATATATAATATATGTTGAAATATGAAATACATATTAAAAATATTTGAAACAATATATGTGTATATATATAAATACATAATAATTGATTTAATGATTGATTTTGAATATATACATATTTTTTTTTTCTTAAATTGAGTTTAGTTAACTAGTATTTTGATTTAAGAATTCAAGAATACAAAAATTTTTTATGAAAAAAATGATAAAAAATTAAGGATGTCTTTGGTTTGTATTTTTATTTATTTTTATTTTTATTTTTTAGTATTTTTTGTTTTTAAAATTTTGTGAATAAAAAAGAAAAATTAGGAGTTAAAAATAGAAAATAAAAATACAAATCAAGGGTACTCTAAGTTTTTAATGTATGAAAAACTCAAAAAACTTGTACTATTAGATATCCAGAGTGTTCTTAGGATACTAATTACAATCTTGAAAGTAGCATTTCTCTAGGAGTTTAGTTGTTCTTTCTTTCTAATTAAACTTGGGTTTGCTAAGGAAAAACTTAGATCAAGTTCTTCAATTCCTATATCCATTTCATCTTATTCTCAAATAAAATGGTGATATCCAGTCAATTTTTTTTGATAGATGAATTTATAATTTTATTTTTAAATTATCTATATCACGAAAGAAACAATTCTATAAAAGAGGATATGAAGGCTTTGGTACAAATTTTTTTTTTTGCCTGAAAAAAATGAACAAGAAGAAGAAAAGTACCAAAGGAGAGCACAACCCATGGAGCTAAACTGCAAAAGCATAATGAAAAAGAGTTTCTTGACACACTCTCCATTGCTTAACTATTTAAAACAGTTAGCAAGCATGTCCGCATTCGAATTAGCTTCAATTTTTATTAAACTAAATTGAACCTCCCATCTCTGATCACCACTGGATCCCCATCCCTAATGCTAAAAGACGAAGAATGTTGTTGAACAATAAGAAAGCCAAACTAGGGAGTCTGTTTCACAAATGACTGACTTAAAGTCACACTCTCAAACTAAAACAAATCCCCTTGAAATAGCAAAGAATTCACACCTTTAGAAACCTATAGAATCCTATAATGTAGGTTCCTTTTGAATACCTAATCACACACCCAAACCCAGCCAAATGTGATCCGTGTATATACTGATATATCAATTTACCTTCACCATATTAGAAGAAAGGGTTTCCAAATTATTTTTCTACTCTGAATTTGAAAAGGATGTTGAGAAGTGCCACGGGATTGCAACTTATCTACAGTTCATTAAACATTGAGGGCCACTCTCTCCCTCGACCACACTTCGTCAAGCCAGCTCATGAGTAGGGCTGGAAATGAGTGAAGCTAGTTCATGAATTCGTTCGAGTTCGACTCGATAATAGCTCGATAAGCTAAACTCGTGAGACGGTGAGCCAAGCTTGAACTTGAAATTGAGCTCATAAATTAAATGAGTCGAACTTGAATTTAGATAAGTTCAGCTCATTAGTTCGTTGGCTCGATAATATATATATATATATATATATATATATATATATATAATCTTAATTATTTAAAATTTTATATTTATTTTTTATATATAATTTTGATATAGGACATAAATAAAAATTTATAATTTATTAATAGATAAACAATATATAAAATTAATTTTTTTTAAATATTTTTAAAATATATAAGTTATAATTTATTGATATAAAATTATAGATTATGTTCCTATTATTTGAACCAGCTCGTGAATTTTCAATGAGTCGAGCTTGAACTTAAGAGATAAACTCAATTGTTAGCTCAATTTTTGTTAGGCGAGCTTCACTTTCAACCCTATCACTAGCAAAAAATTAGAAGTTCTTTTCTAACCATAAACTTTTGGGTGAGTGGGGTTCAAATATTAGTTTTTATTAGAAATATAATGTCTAAGAATAAGATTATTTAAAATATAGCATTTTTATGTTTGGTTTATAAAATTTAATATTTTATAATATTATGTAATATTTTTGAGAATGAATAATTTTTTATTTGATTAAATTTAAGATTTTTTATCATATTATGTAATATGTTAAAATTATCTTTATTCATTCAAATTAAAAGGCTAATGACTAAACTTAATAAATACATGAAAACTTTACATACAAATATATTTCAATATGAATTTAATATAATTATTTTTGGGTAAAAATATTTTTTTTTTATTTTCAAAAATATTCCTAATATGAAATATTTTCTAATTTTCTTAAAAAAATAAATAGAAACCTAATCGAATATTATTATTTTTTTACATTAACATTTTCTTAAATTTATAAAAATACCTCTAATAATAAATGTATTATAATACCTCTAATAATAAATATATTTAATTAAAATTATTATTAATTTTTTTAATTTATTAAAATAATTCTAATATCAAATATCTTTAATTAAAATTAATATTATCAATATTAAAATTAATACAAAATACTTACCTAATTATGTAATATATCAAAATTATTTTTAATAATTCAAAATAAAAGATTAATAATTAAACTTAATAAACACATAAAAAAATTACATATGAATACATTTTCAATTAAAAGGTCAATATTATTATTTTTGGATAAAAAAATTATTTTTATTTTTAAAAATATTTTTAATATCAAATATTTTTAATTAAAATTATTATTGACTCTAGTTTTCTTTAAAAATTAAATATAAATCTAATCAAATATAATTACCTTTCTATATTGAATTTTTTTGAATTTACAAAAATACCTCTAATAATAAATTAACTAAAATATTCTTAATAACAAATATATTTAATTAAAATTATTATTAATTCTAACTTTTAAAATTTACTAAAATATTCTTAATATCAAATATCTTTAATTAAAATTAACATGATCACAATTAAAATTAGCACAAAATACTTATCTAAATTTCTAAAATAAATATCAATAATTCTAACCACATATGTATTAAAAAGCTTTATTATTATCCAAATCAAAGTTATAAAGAAGTCTCAAAAATAAAAACTTATTAACACTAATAAGCATACATGCACAACTCTTATACAAGAACACAAATACATCAACAAAATAAAATCAATGTTACAATAGACAGTCTCACACATTTAAAAATAAATGGGTAAAGTATATTTTTTGTCCTTGAAGTTTGACAAAATTTTTAAAAATACCTTTAAGTTTTATTTTGTTTCAGTTTTGTCCCAAAAGTTTTGGATTTGCATCAAATATACCCTCGACGGCTAAATTTTTAAAAAATTTAAGATCAATCTAACAATAATGCATGAAAAATTATACTTGATTTGCTTGTCTTGACGGGTTATTTTTATAAAATTGTTGTTGAATCGGTCTTAAATTCTTTGAAAAATTAGCTGCCAGGGGTATATTTGATGCAAATCGAAAATTTTTTGGACAAAATTGAAACAAAATAAAACTTAAGGGTATTTTTGAAACTTTTGTCAAACTTTAAGGACAAAAAATATATTTTACTGAAAAATAAACACAATTATCGAATGTGATGTCTTTTTCTCCATCTACTCCAAGCATCACTCGTCTCAATATAGTAGAGCATCCCACCATCTCCTCCAAATATGCATATTTTGATCTTGTTAAAGAACCGTGAATTGAGGTGAAGCAATTCTCATCATCTATGTCGTGTAAGCTTAGATGTGAAGAGAAGTGAAAAATGGAGGAAGAAAACTAAAGAAATCTAAGAATGGTGAAAGAATGAGAAGAAAGTTCTAGAAAGTAGAAGAAAGAGATGGAAGAAGAAGTTGGTTCTCCCAGAGAAAAAACATGAGCATTGACATCTCCAAATGAGAGAATGAACCCACGCAAAAAATCCATTTACTCAGGTTTTATCCAATATATATATGTTTACAATTAAAAACTAACAAACTAACCTACTGTATAAATTTTAACAAACTAAGCTTAACTAACTTAATTATCATCTAGCAAACTTGGAGTAGAAATATACTCTTAAACTAAATGTATAATGACTATTGATCATGTAACACCCCCTCTCAAACTTGGAGTGCAAATGTCCAATAATAGTCCAAGTTTGTTATGACAGTTTTGAAACAGGCTAGGTGCAAGAGCTTTAGTTAAAATATCTGCTGCTTGATAAGGACTTGTTACTGGTAGCAACTTAGTGACCCTCTCTTGCCATTTATTCCTTGTAATATGAAGCTTTGTCCTCTCATGAAAAACAGGATTAGCAGCTATATGTAATGCTGATTGACTATCACAATAAATCATCACTGGTCGTTGTTGGTCAATCTGAAGTCCCCTTCATCGTGTAACGAAGCCATTGCGCCTCTCTTGTTGCTAAAGCCAATGCCCTGTACTCTGCTTCACAAGATGATGCTGCAACTGTATCTTGCCTTTTACTCTTCCATGAAATTATTGAAGTGCCCAAGAAAAAATAATACCCTGTGATGGATTTTCTAGAATCTAGGCATGTTTTCTAATCACTGTCTGAGAAGTCAGAGGGAGTGAGGTCAGTGATTGAAGAAAAGAATAAACCCATTGCTGGTGCTCCTTTGAGATATCTCAACACTCTCAATGCTACTTGAAAATGTTTATCTGTAGCACAATCTAAGAATTGACTTAATCTAGATACTGCATAAAAATTTCAGGCCTTGTGTTTGTTAGATATAAGAGTCTTCCAACAATTCTGCGATATTCTGAAGTTGAGGGTAGAGGGGTTCCCGAGTCCTTTGACAAATGAGTGGTATAATCCATAAGAGTGGATATTGGTTTGGCAGCAAGCATTCCATAATCCTGCAGTAAGTCGAGGCAGTATTTTCTCTGACAAATGGAAATGCCCTTCTTGCTTCGAGCTACCTCCATGCCAAGGAAGTATTTGAGCTCCCCAAAATCTTTAATTTTGAACAAGTTATGCAAATAAGTGCTATAGTCATGCTTAGATTGAGTGTAGCCAGCAGTTAGATAGCCAGCAAACTTTATGTTTCATTATTTACTTGCTTGTTTTAATCCATAGAGGAATCTATCTAATTTGCATACTAGACCTAGTTTGTGAATTTTGAGGCTTGATAGAAGTTTCATATAGACAGTTTCATTGAGATCTCCATGTAAAAATGCTATATTGACGTCTAACTAGTGCAAATGTCAATTCTTGATAGTCGTAATAGCCATAACTATCCAAAACGTGTTCATCTTTACTACAGAACTGAAATTTTATTCTTTAAAATTTCATTAATAGGATTCACATCCTATTTTATTCTTTAAAAAAAATAATAGAAAGAACAGTGCTTATTGCTTAGCCACAAATATAAGTTCAAGGATCAATATTCTAAAACTGCATGCTTTGTTTATAATCAACTACAGATAACACGAAACTCATAAAAATAAATCAAAAGAAGCTAATAAAATTCAGATTTTACAGTGCCATCTACAGTTTTATCTATAGAAATTGTCTTCTATAAAACTGCACTTTCAACGCACATTCCTTTCCATTAAAAATTATATATACAACAAATCAATAAATATATGCTATAACACTATATGCACAACAACAATAAAAAAATCCGAATGTGCGAAAAAAGGGGAAAAAAAAAACGCTACAAACTTATGAATCCCATTTCCATTATTTGACTTTGATCTTTCTTTTTCCATTAGAATAGAGCATTATCCAAAACTTAGATTCATTAACACACGTGCAATCATTTATCCTTGTACCTTCACACCATCACTTGATAGTAGCATTGAATAACAATATCGCCATTTAATTGGCAAGATTATATTTATTATAAACCATATAATCTACCAAAATTTAACTCACACCATCACTTGTGATAGTAACATACTAACATTCAATTTAATTCCTATACAAGACTTAATTAACTGCTTTTGGTCACAAGTTATATATATCAAAATCACAATAAAATTAACAGCGAAAATAACAATGAATTAACTACTAAAAATTAATTAGCCACTTACAACATTTTTGCATTGTGCTCCACATGCGATTTATATTAAACTATCCAATTCAAATAACACACTAACAACAAAGTTTATGTGATAATTATTTGACAAAATTTTTTAGACCTAACACAAACTCTCATGCCAATAAATCACAGCATAAACAGAGTTCAGCAAATAAATAAATAAATAACAAATAAAAAAAAAATCTAAACATAAACGATATCAAATCACATGTTCTAATAGAAAGCCAATTATAACACTAACAAATTAATATCTTCACCTAAAAAAAAAGATTTTGTGCTTGAAAAAGATAAACAAAATTATAGAAGACAGATTAAACTCTCTTTGATGGTTATTGCTGATACACGAGGAGGGAGAGAGGCGAGGGAGGCGCGGCGACAACACGAGCAGACGTGGAGGCAAGAATGCGCGAGCAACCGAGCTCAGACAAAGGAGAGAGGTTAGACATAAGCACACGACGAGGAGGATTCGACCAGAGGTGCAGTGACAGCAGTGAGCATGCAGCGACGGTGAGAACCAAGATGATGGAACATGAAAGCGAACGAAAAAGAGATCGAAGTACATCTTCCCTCTAGAATGAGGTGTGCAGTGGTTATGCAAACTCAACTCAACGGCGAAGCGGCGCCGATGCCGATGAAGCCTCCATGAATTTGGAGAAGAGGCAGAGAAAGTGTCTCTGCTAGGGTTTAATTTGAATCTAAAATGAGGAAGAGAGAAATCTGAAAGAGGGTTTTGTTATTTAGATAGGGGTAGTTTAGTCTCTTTTATTTTTTATAAAGATTTCATTTTCATTGGAATTAAAGATAACTAGGGTGAAGGTGAAAATTAAATTGGTAGTATTTTCAGGCAATTTTTTATAATATAAAAATATTGTTGGTATTTTTATTGGAAATAGGGGCATTTGGTGGTGTATCATAACGGTGAGATTGTACGGAATACTCATGAGGGAGTGAGCTTTGCATGTGAGAATCCGTTTTTGTTTGTGGTTCCATGCACTACCATGACGTTCATAGAGCTTTAGAACGGTCTCTGTCAAAGCATAGAGAACGATACGTTAAGGAGAGTGAGCAATATTATGTACTGGAATTTCGTTATAGTATTTGGTAGTCTAATACAGTTTGATATTATGCCGATCATTGACGAAGCAAGTATGTAGAATATGTTTCGTATTCACTGGCAGACTCATGTGCGATAGCCAAAGATTGAGTTGTATGTTGAGTTTGAAAATATAGAGGTGATGAGTGAAAATTGAAGCTCACGGGTACCAGTAAGTATACCTGGTCGTTCAAGTAATACCACGGTGAGTGGATATCATTCCCATGAGGATTAAAGGATTGAGCAAGCAATTATCAGATTAAATTCCTAATTAGATTAATAAAACCTGATTTGAGGGGAGCAATATTGTGTCTTGTTGAGAGCTTGAGAACCTTGGGTGCTTAATTGCTTGAATGCTTATGGACAGAGAGCTTGAATGTTGAATTGAGAGAAGACAGTGATGGTAAGAGTCAAGGACTTCGGAGATGTTTATGCTTTTAGAGAAATCAACCCTTGTTTAATTATCTTGAAGTTTGCAAAGATCTTTTATGACAAATCTTTAGTAACTGATTTCCAATTCCTTGGTTTCTCAGTTTCTCAAGCATTAATTAGTCGTCAATTAATTAACCAAGAGATTAAGCACAAAAACTAGTTTAGTTTTCTAATAAGATTTAAAAGTAGTCCTTAGGTTGAATTACATATCACATATTCAAGCTAGTCTTGTACAGTTAAATCTTGAGAAGAAAAACACAATTTTCAAAAGTTGTTCTAATCCGAATTATATGTCACTTATTTAAAATTAGAGTGATTGAAAATCATACATGTGTCGCACACTAATTGAACCACTATTCCTAGCCAAATTCAAAGAGTCACGTAAAAGAATTTTCAAGCTTTAATTCAAATATCAAATTTTCTAATTATAATAAAATAATTCAAAAGAAATTAGCATACCTTTTGATACCACAAATCCGAATGAATAACGAATAACTCAATCATGAAATAGATCAATGCAAAACTTCAACATAAAATAAATGTAGATTAATAACCCATAGAAAACATAAACAGAGCTCCTAACCCTTTGACAAAGGATTAGTTACCCATGGAAAAGAAAAGAAAACAATGAAAATAAATTACGGAGGAGTTGGATGGGATTTGGATTCGAAGATCCTCCTCCTGGCTGCCCTCTCTTGTGAACAAGGTTCACATATTTATATTCTAAATTCTAGAATTCAAATTCAAAACTAACCTAATCTTATCTTTCGAATACAAAGATAAGATAACTAACTACTTATTTTAAATTCAAATCAAAATAATAATTCAAAGGGTACGGTTAAGTACTTTTTTTGTCCCTATGGTCTGGGGTGAAAATCAAATTCGTCCCCGACCATTTTTTGTTATTAAAATCATCCTCAAACTTTACAAACACTTTAAAATCATCATCCCCTCTATTAACGAATTTTTTCGGACACTTTTACCCCTCGAGCCTTTAACGCTTCGTTTTCATTCCCGCGAAAGGCATTCACTCTATCATTGACATTACACACTTGTAAGCTGATGTTTCATCTTCAATGATGCCCTAACAGAGGTTCATCGTCACCTGAGGAGTATCCCTATTGCATTTGGACTGCGTTAGCAAGGGTGTGGAAGGAGGTCGGTCCGCTGTTGTCATCGCTATTCAGGTATGTATACAGCATTGGTTTCGATTTTGTGGAGCTTGAACGTAATAATGTTGTAATAGATTCGGTTAGTTTCCTAAAACTACTAGGGTTTGATTTAATTTTTTTTTCTCTTTAGGAAATGGAAGCTTTAATCTGACTGTCTACCATGGGGTCGATTTAGATATGATAATGGAATATTGCAGTATATAGAGGGACAAAAGACACTGATTTGAAGATGTTGAGAGTAATTGCTGGTCTGTATTTGAGGCTTATGTAGAGTTAAGGTAGTTTGGGTACACAAAGGAGAACATTTTAGCTCTGTGGTATAAGGATCCAACTGGTGAATGGTTAGAGAAAGCTATGAAATTATTTGCTACAGATAGAGATGCACTTGAGATGTGTAGAATAGCAAAGTTGAGGAGTCATGTTGAGATGTTTGTGGTGCATGAGGTTGAAGATGCTGAGTTGGGTATATTGATGTTGGAGGCAAAACAGAGGAAAATCCAAGGAATCAGTTGGTGGTTTATGAGGGTGAACAAGGTCAACAGGTGAAAAATGTTAATGTGCAACAAGTTAATAAAGGAGATAACTTAGAAACAGATGTGTATGCTGAAAATGCACGGGATGAGACGAACAGTGATGATGACAATGATGATGAGGAGTTTATTTCGTCTGATCTTGAGGTTGATAGTACAGACGATGTTCATTTTACAGATAGTGGAGAGGAATATGATGATGAGAGTGGGTTTGAGGAATTGACAAGTGCTAAGGATGGTGATCGGGTTGATAAAGGCAAAGGGGTTGTAAATTGTGATTTTAGTGATGAGGAAGGCTTCAATATCGATGAAGCAGATTTGGAGTATGAAGTTGGTGGTGGTTCAGATAATGAGGATAGACAACATGAAGATAACTATGAAACGAGGAGGTATCCAATTCATAAAGATGTTAAAGACATGACGAGTTACAAGTGGGAGGTGGGAACTGTGTTTGCTTCAAGAGAGGAACTTAAAGACACTGTGATAGCTTATGCAGTACAAACAAGAAGGGGACTCAGGTATGCCAAGCTTGACTTGGCTAGACTGAGGGCTGTTTGTCAGCCGGGTTGTCTTTTTTGGTTATATGCTGCAAAAATGAGCGAGGAAGCAACTTGGCAGCTTAGGTCCATAAACTTTAAGCATACTTGTGGCCAGTAGCATAGGGTTGGGATAATGCATACTTCGTGGCTAAGTAAAGCCTTTAAGAAGAAGGTGAAACATAATCCAAAGGTGAAGATAAAGAAATTGGTGAACAAGGCACAAAGGAAATGAAATCTGACAGTTACAACCTCAATGGCAGCTAGGTCAAGACAAGCTGCATTGGATGAAATACAAAGAGCGTACAGAAAGCAATATAAGAGGATTGCTGATTACTGTTCGGAGTTGCTGCGGGCTAATCCAGGATCAATAGTGAAGGTCAAGGTACAGAAGTCCCCTGATTTTGAGATTGAGCAGCAACACTCTTCATTGAACAACTTCTGCATATTTCAAAGAATATATGTATGTCTAGAGGCTTGCAAAAAAATCTTTGTGCACTGTAGGAAGTTTATTGGGTTAGATGGCTATTTTCTCAAGACACCTCAAGGGGGGACAGTTGTTGACTGCTATAGGTTGGGACCCTAATGATCAAATGCTTCCTATCACCTATACCGTTGTGGAGTCAGAGACTAAAGAAACCTGAAAATGGTTTCTCTAGCTGCTAATTGATGATTTTAGGTCTGAGACAATTGGTAGAGCAACCTTCATGTCTGATCAGCAGAAGATAAATAATTATTGCATTAACTTCTATTTTTTGAATCACTTAATTTTGATTAATAACATTCTTATACATGAACTGTTTACCTCCTTTGTTAGGGTTTACTGCCCGCTTTTGATGAAGTCATCCCAGGTGTAGACCATAGATTTTGCGTCCGCCATCTGTACAGCAACTTTAGGAAAAAGTTTTCGGGGCTTCACTTGAAGCAATTGATGTGGAGGTGTGCAAAGGCTACACACTGGAAGGATTGGGAGAGAGAGATGGCAGTCATCCGAAAGGTCAATGTGGAGGCTCACAGGCATTTCAATTCTATTCCTCCTAGATTTTGGAGTAGGTCCAGGTTTAACTTTCATTCCAAATGTGATATTCTTGTAAACAACATGTGTGAAAGCTTTAATGGTGCAATAGTAGAGTCTAGGGAAAAGTCTATTGTTACTATGCTAGAAGAAATTAGGATGTATTTGATGAGTAGATAGGCTGTTAATAAAGAAAGAATTCAAAAGTTCAATTGTACAATTTTACCTCGAATTAGGAAGAAGGTAGAGAGAAGAGGCAGGTCAGCTGGTGAGTGGAGGCCTTATTGGTCTACTGCACAGACATATGAGGTTGTTAATGGTTTGAGCAAATATACTGTTGATTTGTCTACTCGTGAGTGTTCTTATAGGAAGTGGCAGCTCAGTGGCATTCCATGCACACATGCCATCAGCTGCATCAACTTCAAAGGTCTTGATATGGATGCATATGTCAATGATTGCTATAAGAAAGCGGCCTACATCAAGTGCTATGATTCAGTAATCAACCCTCTCAATGGCCCATATTTGTGGGAGAAGACTGACTTTGATAATGTCATGCCACCACGCTATTGGAAGCCTAGCCACAGACCAGTAAAGAAGAGGAAGAGAGGACCTGATGAAGCTGAGGCTAGAAGCCAAACTCACTTGTCTAGGAGGGATCAGATCCAGAGGTGCTCAAACTGTGGTGAATCAATATTGCATATTGCATATTATGCATTATTAAACCAGGTCATGGTATGCCAATTATGTTGACACAATTCTTGAGTAATAACTCCAGGCTACCAGATACAGTGTCATTACCAATTTCTTATCAAATTACAGATACACACTTTCACTTACATAAACCTAAACCAACCTACAAAAACCAAAGTCAGAAACATAAATTCTGTCCAGCCATAGTAGCAGATTTTCATTAATAAAATAGATGTCAATTTACAAAACTCAATTTCATTCAAACCAAAAAGCTCAAGTAACAACACAATTTAATTAAAGCTTAAATTCATCCTAACTAAAATTGTCCTATTTTCTACCCTACTTTCATCAACTCATTTTTAGAGGCATTAAATAAGGTAATCCCTGCTTCTGATTCAACGAAATCTGCAACCAGAAAAAAAAACAACCAACCCAACCAACCATGCTCAACACTGCAGCAACCTTCATCTTCCACTCAAATTCCTTCACGTTTACTTTCAGGGCTACAACTTTTCTCTTTAACCTTGCAACCTGCGGATCTTTGGTTTCAGCTTCTGGGTCTGCCCAACAGAAAAACTGGCACTCTTCTTTAATCTACAGGATCCTACCATAGTCAGTCCACATAAACAAAACATTAACATCAGACAAGAACAAAAATCCATAAACGCATCTCATAGTAGATGTAGCCCCAAAATCGTTGACCAGGATTGTTTTTCGTTTCCAAAATTCGCAACACTGGTCTCTCACAATGCCCACAAAGAAGCTCCATCTTCTGCGCAGATGAGTGAGTCCGAGACGACCTTGAGCTCTCCGAAGCCATGGCTGCACTGGAACCCTAGCAGACGTTTTATTATTATGGTTGGGGTGAGATTTTTATTTAATCTCTATCTCTTCAACCAGTAATAAAAAAAATAACTTAATTTTTTAATCATTAAAGGCATCAACTATCGGTAACAACCTAAAGGATAAAAGTGTCCGAAAAAATTCATTAATGGAGGGGAGGATGATTTTAAAGTGTTTGTAAAAGTTGAGGATGATTTTAATAACAAAAAAAGTCGGGAACAAATTTGATTTTCACCCCAGACCTTAGGGACAAAAAAAGTACTTAACCCTAATTCAAATCTAATCTAAAAACAAATCCTAACAACCAAATCTTTTATGTTTCTAGAAAGAATTAATAACTAATCCTCTAGAGTCTTCAATATTTTGGATGTGATTAAGGCTTTTAATAATGTGGATAATTAAGCTTGGGCCTTAATTATTGCTTTCTGAGAGTTGTAATTAGCTTTAAGTTACACTTGTATTAGAGGAAATTGGGCAAAAGGCCCAAAATTCACCTTCCCAAGAGAGAGCGCATGCCAGGCATTGAGCATAGGCCGTCAGGCGTGGAAGGAGGCCACCGAGCATGGATCAAGGCTGCTGGGTGTGGAGCCCCATCCACGAGGCTTGCGTGTTGTCCGTTAGGTGTGCGTGCTTCATTTCCTTGGACCACACTTTTTGTAACACCCTTACTACCAGAATGTCACGCTTCCGGCTATGCCACTCTAATAGCGAGTACATTACAACCACTTCTATGTACATAATAATAAAATAGGAGTCTTTAACTCGAAACCGTATCGCTATTTTTTTTTTTGAAAAATCAAAAGTTCTTATTAAAAACATACATACATATATACAAGTCAATCACAATCCGAAAAAGGCTTCTAACGGTCCAAAGGTTTGGAACCATGATTGGAACCATTTGAAAAATTATAATGATATCATTTTTCTGAATCAAATGAACCAGAAATGGGGACTTAGTGATAGGAATAATGTATGATTCCATGCTTCTTGGTAGTCATAATAACTATAACTCTGAGGTTCAAATTTTAATGAGAAGTTCTTAGACTGATATGGGAGTAATTTCCACTCTTGTAAGGATAATATTTTCATGATTTTTATTTTTGAATAAATGGGCTGTTTGGTATTGGGATCTCTATAATGTGTTAATTCAATGGATCCGGTATCTACTAATATGAATTCATAAAATTTTTGGGTTTTTGTGGTTTAACAGGAATATAATGAAAAGTATTTGGGAAAATAGTTTTGTATAAGGTTTTTCTATCTTTTTTGAACCACTCTTTTTTGATGGCTAATATTCTGATAGGATTGGGTTTTTCATAATATGGAAACTGTTCTTTCAAGGGTTGAGTGTTATAAAGGTCAAATGGTTGTAGTAATGTGAATTTATTATTCGTAGTAATTAAAGAGCTCCTAGAAGGTGATGATGATGATGATGCTTTTACAACCTGTGATATAGTCATAGATCTTAATAATAATGTTTTTAGTGGTACAGGAGTAATTGGTTATTTTCTTTCTTTTATTTGGTCAAAAGGTTGACCATAATCTTCACTAGAGGCTGGTTTTTGATCCATTCTTTCCCTGCAAAAATTCTCTAGTAAGAAAGTCAGAGAGTGAATTTAGCTTGCCTTTTATATGTTCAATAGTAAAATCGAAACATGATAGAATAGCCTGCTATCTTGCAAATATTTGCTTTGAAACCAGATTTTTTACATCATTTTTTAAAACGCTTGGGGCTACTTTGCAATCAGTTCTTATTATAAATGTCTTATTAAATAAATCTTCTTAAAATTTTAAAGCACATAATACTATGGAAAGTATTTCTTTTTTAACTGTTGCATAATTTTTTTGAACCTGGTTCCAAATTCCTTAGTGGTATTTTACTTTTTGTACTTTTGAGCTATTAGGAGGTATTTGTTTAAGGATTCCTCCATATCCTAATTCTGATGCATCTGTTTCTACAATTAATTTAGCCAATGGATCTAGTATATTTATACAGGGTATTTCTTTTATCGCGTTTTTTATTTTTATTATTATAGAAGTCATTTCTTCTGTCCATGGAGGTGGATTTTTTCTTAGTCTCTTATAAAGAGGTTTGCATGTGACTCTTATTCCTGGTAAAAATTCTGCTACATAATTTAAACATTCTAAAAATCTTTGTAGTTATTTTTTGTCAGTTATTTTTCCATTTGAAAATTTATCGACAAATTCAATGGCTCTTTTTAATAGGTACTATAGTCCCTTGATAAATTTCATATCCTAAAAATCTTACTTTAGTTATAAAATTTTTTATTTTTTTCTCTGATAAAACTAATCCTTGTTCTTTTATAATATTCATAAATTTCTCTAGATGATATATATGCTGATTTATTCCTTTTGAATATACTAATACGTCATCAAGATATACTATAGTGAATTCTATATGCGGGTAAAATATATTATTCATTATTTCTTGGAACTCGCTTGGAGCATTTTTTAATCCTTGGGGCATTACATTCCATTCATAATATCCAAAGGGTACTATAAAAGATGTTTTATATCTATCTTCCTCTTTTACTGCAATCTGATAATATCCTGATTTTAGATCAAATTTTGAAAAGATATTTGCTTTATTTAATTTTTTAATTAAATTGCTTTTATTTAGTAAGGGATACCTAATCCATTTTAGTACCTTGTTAAGAGGTTTATAATTGATGACTAATCTTGGAGCATCTCTTTCTATTTCAGATGCTTTTATCACATAGAAACCTATACAGCTCCATGGTGATTTTGAAGGCCTTATTAGTCCTTTATCCAGATATTCTTGTATTTCTTTTTTACAATATTCTAGATATTCTTTATTCATATGGTAAAGATATCTCATGTAATTTTCTATGATAAAAAACTTTGGGGTTTAGGTTATATAATTTTTTTATTTTTTCTTCGATTCTTTTTATCTTATTCTGTATTTCATAAGTTTGTAACTGTTCTTCTATTTTTTTATATATAACTTCTTGGTTTAGATAGTTAATTTGTCTTGTTTTTCTTTCTAATAACATTAACTTGGACAGGTAGATGTTGTAGAATATCTTCTTAGTTTAAATAGTTAATTTGTTTTGTTTCCCTTTCTATGACATTAACTTGGGTAGATAGATGTTGTAAAATATTGAGTTCATGTTGTTTTGGTTTAGTGAGAAATTTGAAATGAACAAGATGATTTGGAATGCGTAAACAAGTTATTCCATCGATATCGACATTAAAGGGATATAATAATATAGTAAACGATTTTCTAATATGACTTGATGAGATATATTTCTTGCTAAAAAGAATGTAGTGGAAAAACATACTCGATTTTTACAGATTTTTGCTTTGGATAGTTTATAGTCTATAGTCATTCTGTCATTTTCTGCTTTAAGAACTTTTTCTGTAGTCTTTTCATAATATTTTGTAGGTATTAATCCTTCTTGTATACAATTAACATCAGCTCTTGAGTCTACCATAGCTTTAAAATCGAATTTTTCTTCTACAATTAAGATTATCGTAGTAAACCATTTTTGATTTACTAATAAAGCTAGTATATTTATGTAATTTTCTGAACCCATGTTAATATAATGTTCTGAAATTATTATATTACTAATTCCTTCTGTTTTACTAGTATTATTCTGCGAATTTTGTTCTTGGATTTTTATTATATTTTCTCCTTCTATTTTTAGTAATCTATAATCCATATTAATATTTTGTTGTTTTAATTCTGAAACTTCTCTTTTTAACATTTTTATCTCCTCTTTAAGGGAATTAAGAGAGGCTTCTTCTTGTGCGTTCTTAAACCGATTATAAATTTTCTTTATTTCTATTGGTTTTATTTCCTGCTTACTTTCTTCTTCTTTTTTAACTAATTCAGCTAATTGATTTATGAATTCGTCTCTTAATGGGGTATCCTCTAACTTGTCAATTATTTTTATTAGTATAGAAGTCTATTCTCTAGTCAAAACATTTACAGTTTTTTCACAATTTCTACAGTTACATAATCCTATTCCTAAACAATTATTCTGCTCATCTTTTTCACTATTTTCTTCTGAGCTTTCTTCTTCTGACATAAGGTCTAAGGTCTAATTATTGTATAAAATAATCTTCCATTTCAGAAGAGTCCTCATAAATTGATTCTTCTTCTTATTTCTGAGTTGATTAATATGGCTGTTAAAGCGTGTTTAATTTCTTTATTTTCTATTTTATTTATTTTTTGTTTTATTGTACACTATAAGTGTAATGTCCTTATTTTTTACATTTCCAACATGTTACTTATTTTTTCTTATTAGAAGATTTAACTTTTCCTTTAGGGATTTTATAGAATTTTTTATAATGTTTTTGTCATAATAAAGGGGTTTATCTATATTATATTTAGGTTTTTTAATAGAATTTTTTCTTTTTAATTTTATGTTGACCACTGGGTGCCTTTTCTAGAGTTATTCCGTATTGATAACAAAACGTTCCAAGTTCTCTTTTTCCGTGATAGTTTCTTGTTTTAATTTTTGTTGTATCTTGGTATCTGTGCATACTTCTATGCCTGTTTGCACCATTATGTTATGCAATTGTCCAAAAGTTAATAAATTATAGGGAATCTGGGTTCCAAACTGTGTTTGTAGTTTTTGTAATAGTTTTTCAGAGAAAAATTTTAATAAAGCTGCTACGAATCTTTCTTTCTAAAAAGGTGTATGTGCATCATCTCTTATCATAACTTTTGACATAAAGACATCTTTATACCATCTATAATCAGACATGGTTGGACATCTTAAATTCATTAATTGGGTTCATATCCTATCTTTAAAAGTACTTGGATCACCTACAAAATTTTTAATAACAGTATATATCAATGAGGATATAGCACTAGTGACTGATCTTCTTGTTTAATGCTATTAATAATTAATTCTTTTTCTTGGATACTGAGAAAATTATCCCACCAACCTTTTAATTGTCCTATAAATCCTTGGGTTAACATAATTGCTGCTTCTTTATCAGAAGCTTTTCTCATCTTATAAGCAGTTGCAGCCATAGTCATATTACACATCTGATCTAAAATGGCTTGTTCACTTAATCCATCTATATTCTATTCTACTAAGTCTGATCCTGAGAAACTATTTTGTACTAATTGCATTCTTTCTTCTAAGCCTATATCTACTGGTGATGGTCTAGAATAATAATTTCTTGTTTTAGGATAATCTCTTTTGTGAGATATTTTATTTATTTCTAATTCTTCTTCCTTTTTTAATGTATTAATCGTCATTTTTTCTAGACTAATACTTCTAAGTTTTTCTTTTAATTCTTCAACTTCTAAATCTTTTCTAACTGGTATTTTAATAGTTTCTTTAGAAGAATATTTAGATTCTATTACTGATCTTGAACTTGTTTTCCATACAATAGTTGGTTTTGTTAACGGACATAATTTCTTGTTATTTTCAGAATAATAATTAGCGTATCAGTCAAAGAAATATAAATTAATTCTTCTTTCTTTCATAAAGTCATAGAATAATTTTCTTAGTCTAATAACTTCATTTTCAGAATAATTGGTAAAATACCAATCTCTTAATGGTTTATTATAGTTAGCATTAAAATCTTGTCTTATCCATTCTTTATCAATTTCAAATGATTCTTCCTTGATAATTACTGATAATACTTGCGATTCAGTTGGATCGTAATCTGAAGGTGCTTTATATACAGGAACGGCTATATGATGCCTTATATTATTAATTCCTATAATATTATCCATATTTCCTATCGATAAATTATCTATAGAATTTCTATGACTAATAGTTTCAACACTATCAAGAATTCTTAGTGATTGGGATCTATTTATCCTAATTCTAATATCTGGTCCTTCTCTTATTATTTTCCTTAATCTAGTTTTTTCTATTTGTGGTTCTTCAATAATATCAGATATTACCCATTCTTCAGGCATTTTTCTTATTAGTTCATCATGTCTTAGCCTTCTAGGTGTTTGTATATTAGATCTTTTAAGATTTGCATGCATAATTATCGTTTCTTCTTTTGAGGATTGTCTTAACGCTTTAAAGTTATAATTAACTTTAGTTATTTTATAATATATTCTATAGATTATTTCAAATGGATCATATTTTTCATTTATGATTTTTTCATCAGATTGAACCTGTAGTTTTAAGGCTTGCCAAGTATATTCATTTCTCATATTCATAGCAAAATTTGGATAACAATTAAAGAAAATTGGTTCATCATGATAGTTACTTTCTAATATTCCTATTAATGAGTCACTAAAGTCTGGAAATCTTGTATCTCTTAATGTTAATAATATAGGAACATTTATTCCTATTCTAAAATTAGGTTTTACTGCTACTTGTATTAATCCTATACGGATGAAGTTGTATCCTTTGTTACTATGTTCTTTTAACTTATCTTCTTCTAAAATGGTAATGATCCTATTATTACTTGTTCCTGGTTTACAATATTCTAACATATGTATTTCATAGTCTCTTCCTTCCCAAAAAGATCTTTTTTTATATACTTCATTTTTATCTATTATAGGTATACTCCAATTATGAAAACTTTCCTCTAACTTGGCTATTTCTAATTTATTTTTAGTTCCGGAAGTTGACGCCTCACCATTATCTGTTTTTATTACTAAAGAATTATTTTTTCCTAGATTTAAACTACTCATCGTTCTCAATAAACTAGCCATTTTATGGTTAAAACTTTGTGAGTTATGGGACCACCCTTGTTAACCAACAGATTCACTGCCTCGATAGGACATACAACTGGGACCACGATCTGGGTTGACCAACGTATTAACAGTTCTCACTGCTACTTCAAAGTTTTAACTATAAAATCTTTAGTTTATCAAGAAGACTTGTAATAAAATTTGGTTAAAAATAAATCTTTATAAATGTTATCAGATACCTTCCCTTTGGGCAGGCTCTGATACCAGTTGTAAAAGATCTTGTAAAGGCTCAGATAAAGGTTCAAGTTGTACTGTTTGTAAAGGTTGAATTGTTTGGACGTTCACTACTTGTATCCGTGACTGTATAGCTTGTAAAGCGATCATACTTTGCCTATGAAAATAATGCAGTCTTTTAACGTGATGAATGCGTTTATTCTTAATACCTTCCTTAACATTTTTTATTGATTTTATGGTTTTAATATGTTATAAAAACTTTTTGGTTCTGATTATTTTCTTTTTTATCTTCTTTATTTCTATTGTTAATTTTGAAGATTCAATAGTTAATCTTCTTATTTTCATTGTTACTGCCATCATTCTTATTTTCATTTTTCTTCTAACAAGCTTTAAAGAGATAAGCCTTTTTTGAAACTCTTTCATATTATAAGAATATAAATAATAACTAAGATAATAATAAAGAAGGATGACTACAAGAGAAGAAGGAATAAGATAGTAAGCTTACAGAAATGAACTTGTACTATTATTTGTTGACAAGTTGATACAATCTTGGAGATGATTACAAATATTTCAGAGAGGTTTTTGAAGTAAGAGAATATGAGAGTAGAGAGAGCCTTAGAGCTTTCAAGTTTTTGATGCCTTGGAATGAATAAGGCCTTTGGTATTTATAGACCTCAAATGATTATTATTTGGTTACTATTTGCCGACAATATTGTTTGTTTTTACTGTTTGCCGACATTTACTATTTTGCCAACATTTACTGTTTGCCGACATTTACTGTTTGCCTCTTTTTTTTTTTACAAAAATCATTTTCTTTTTTAGCTGGGCTTTTTACCTTGAGCCTCATATATTGTTCTTTATTGTTATTATATTACATTTCAAAAGGGTCTTGAGAATCTTGAAAATAATGAGCCAGACTGGATTGGGCTTCTTCGTCTTCTCCGAGAGATACGGTCCATATGGCTTGTAGTGAGTTCTAGATATCTTCTTTTGATGTTGCTGCCGCTAGAGCTGCCATAATTTGTCGCTTCTGAGCTAAGAATTGGGTCTCTTTTTTATAGGCTATTTGTTCATTAGTAGTGCTTGAAGCTGTTATTGCTGGACGCTTTTGTGATGTCGTTAACCATTGGTCAATAGCTGCTTTCCTTAGTAAATTTATGTCATATTTATTCTACCATTTTATTTTTATTACTCTTACTAAGTATTGTATACTTGGGTATTCTTCATAGGCTACTGAATCATACAAGACTTCTCACACAAATAACTTACAAATATTATAAACATACATATTATTACAACTCCTATCCCTCTTTACAGAAATATAACAAGGCGAGGAAAAAATATAACTAAGATATATACAACACAATTATATGTGTAGAAGAATCTCCTTAAACTCCTCGTTTGTTCTGAAAAGAGAAATCTGTAGGGGGTGAGAACCTAACCACACGGTCTCACCATAGAAGTTTCAGAATTGTCATAGGAAGATATATAAAAAGAAAGTGTTTTCAACCGCAGTGATCTTCGCTTTCCTATGAGTTCTTTCGGAAAAAAAATCAATAGTTAACTATCCAAGGTCCAAATTCATATTTTATTTGTAAAAGCTCCAAAGCAAACATAATATACCATAACATTCCAATCAAACTTACCACTAATTCATCCAATCACGGCCTCCGGCCCAAACATAACCAAATCATAGCCTCCGATCTAACACAAATTAAATCACGGCCTCCACCCCAAAGCATAATCAAATCACCACTCAAACCACCATAATCTGAACCACCCAGTCACAATCACAAGTAATAAAGTTCAAACACAATCAAGAACAATTACAACAAGTATGGCAATTAGCAGTTAAACAAAATATTCACATAGGCAAACTAAATACAATATGCACACCCAAACAATGCCACATAGATGCATATGATGCATTCCTCCTATCCTATTGGCCATGAGTTCACATGTCGGTTAAATTTCCAAAACCTGACACATCCGATAGCTGACCCGGATATCGTCTCTCAACACGATGGGAATCCTCAACCTTCCAGAAGAGAATCCTCAACCTTCCAATCAGAGAGAGAGACTGTGATATAATAGAAAATTCTCAACCTAACTCATTCATACCACTGCCAAAAATTGAATCGAAGGGAATCCTCAACCTTTTCCATTCAATTTCCCAGTGTAACAAGAGAGGAAATCCTTAACCCTGCTTGCCCACCTCAACAAGAGAAGGAATCCTCAACCTCAACTTGTCTATCGCAGCAAGAGAGAAAATTCTCAATCTCAACTTGCCAATTCGTGACTGAGATTAAACCACCGTACTCATCACATCAATCCAAATCTCATTTCAATCAAACATAATCTTAATCATAACAAAAAATCGAATTAATAATACAGAATTGAACCAAAGGGAATCCTCAACCTTCTATCCAACTTCCCAATGCGATAAGAGAAGGAATCCTCAACCTCAAGATTGTCCACTGCAACAAGAGAGAGAATTTTCAACCTCAACTTGTCTATTCCCAAAACTCTTAGATTAATAATTAATTAATTTTTTTAATCTTTAACTAAATAAATAAATCTCTTTCATTGTTACTCAAAACTAAATGAGTAAATCATAAACCTATTTCTCAAATCAACCAAAATCATAGAACTCCTTTTCATTACTTTATTTTTCATTAAAAATCCTCAAAACCTCATCATCTTTAATTTGAATCAATTTAATAAAACTCATTTCCATTCAATCAAGTACCCAAAACATATTTCTTTTCATAATTAACCAAACCAAAATAAGTTAAATATCCAATTCACTTCTATTACTTTAGTTTCCTCTAAAACTCTTCAAAAATATAGTCCTTAAATCAAAATTAGTAAAATAAAACCCATTTTCGTTTAATCAAATACCCAAAACATATTTTCAACTTCATTTCTTTAGTTCAAGACTTTTTCAAAAAGACTTAAAAATCATTTTGTTTCACTACTTAAATTTAAAAGATTTAAATCTACTCAAATTGAATAATCCAATTTATTACTTTAAATTTATTTAAATACTTATAAAAATTTCAGCAATATCTCCTCTAAAACTAAGACTTTACTACCCTTCAAAGGTTCCCTCAAAACATCCCTCAAACCTTTCTCAATCATTTTCGATATCAAATTATTTTTAATATCAAACTATTTTGATATCAAATCATTTTCAATATCAAATCATTTTCAATAAATAAGAAAACCAATTCAATGAAGTCAACCAACAAACCAGAATACCCAGCCTTCTCAAACAGTCAATAAATCAATTAGACAAACAATTAAATTCATCCAAAGTAACTCGGTTCAATCCATAAGACTCATGTAATCATAAAAATATATTTTTCATATCAATATCGACTTGTAAAAATTCTTGGTAATAAGACGGTTTTAAGAAAAAGTCCCTACCTCAAATAGTCGAAACCCAAAAGCTATAAAGAGCGTCAAAACCTCTCTTTCTCCCGGCCCACAATAGTGGCAACCGTAACCTCAGCTCCACTCCACTTTGGCAGCAACCATAGCAACTTTAATCGAACATGCAAGAATCGAAACTCAACCCTATGGGGATAATGCCGTAAAAATCTCAGCAACATATAACGAAACAGTGATTAAAAGGGTTTTTAGAGCAAAACAACTTACTGCACAGAAAGGAACCAAGAACGAAGTAGTCGCAGATCCAACGGTGGTTTAGGCGAGTTCCGTCCAATAGGGGCGGCTTTCGTTGGTGACAACCCAGACGGTGGCGGTGCAATTTTACCGCGCCGGAGCAGCTCCCTCTCTCCCCTGCGTGTCTCTCTCTCTCCTTTGAACCCTACCTCACAGACGGCAACGGATCATGGCGACGAGTAGGTAGCATGAGTTGTAACACCCTACCACACAAAGCTTTACGTTTCAGTCGTAAAACAGAGGTGGTGAGGTATTATGACCTCTAAAAATAAAAATATACATAGATAAATATATGACAGGAAGTTTAACTAGGAGCCTTGAAAGAAAAAGCTAAACGAAACAACAACAGAAAAGCGCATCACTAAAGATTGAGTCAACACAGAAAGGTAGATAAGATCGAATGGAAAAGGATAACGTATAAAACCAGAATTTCAAAAGATATAAATAACAAGCTCTGGACTCGACCTGCAAAGCATAGGCCAGCCAGAGTATAAATATACATAGACAGTCTCGCCGAGCTTTTCAAATCCATCCGAACAAAGTGGTAAGAAATTTGAGATTTCTCACCCATCCCTACTCTCTTCAATTTCGTGATTTGTGGTTTAAGGATATTGAGAATTTTGGTGTTTTGATGGTTTAGGGTTGAACTAGCTTGGGGTAATCCCTGGGTTTCATCCAATTGTCTGTGGATAAAAGTAAGGAGCCTTTATTCCCTTTTAATTTGCCAATTTTATGAGGTTAGAGTATTGAAATTGTGAATGTGTATGAAATTATATGAATTTTTCGGTTGAATATATGTGAAATTGATGTCAAGTTGGTGAAATTGGAACAAACTTGTAATGAGCGGAAGACACGCACACGTGCGAAAACGAGCAGAAGACACCCACACGTGCGAAACGAGCGGAAAATACGCACATGTGCGAAAACGAGCGGAAGACACCCACACATGCGAAAATGATCGAAAAATACACACATGTTCAAAAACGAGCGAAAAACACGCACACATGCAAAAACGAGTGAAAAACACGCACACGTGCGAAACGGGTGGAAAACACCCACACGTGCGAAAACAAGCAAAGCTGGTTAAGTTGGTTTAGAGACCTTGAGGCTTGTGGAGAAGAGATTTTGTGGTGCCATGTGGCTTAGGGGAGAATGGCCAATGTATGGTTTTGGTTTCCTGTAGCTAATCTATAATGTTACGTGAAAACTTAGACTAGTTGCCATAAGATAGGCTTGAATGTTTTGAATGGTTGGATTTGATGGAATTAATGTATATATTTATATGGATGATGTTTAATGATTGATGAGTATATGGATGCAATTTGTAGAATTATATGTGAAATGATTTGAATGAATTGATATATTCAGGTGTTGGAATGATGATCATATGAATAAATGAATGTGTGATCTTGTACAGGAATGAATGGTATTGATTTGGTTATGATTTGGTTGGTTTTGGATTTGGAATTTTGGAAAACTTAAGGTTTTGAATCTTTGGTAAAAATTGAATTTTGGACTAACATTGGCGGGCCATAACTTGGCTTCCAGACTCCCAAATCTTGTGAAACTTTTTTTGAATAAAAGTTGGGTCCAAGAAGTTAACATTCAAAGAACAGATGAAAACTGATTTTTAACAAAAAAAAGTTATGCGTGTTTGAAGTTTAGGTTTAAAAACAAAATTTTACAGAAGTTGCTGAAAACTAGAAATTCTGGTATGTGTGCCCACGCACACTATCATGCGCACGCATCACACATGGACCAGAGCATGTGTTAAGACTCGTGCGTACGCACGCACACCCTAGAAAGTTTACGTTGTGCGTAATCACCCTATGATGTGTACACACACGCTGGGAAAGTCGTTCTGGTGTGTGCGTACGCACAGTATGATGCATACGCACAATGGCCTGCTTTTTGCCTTAAAACTCTATTTTTAATTATTTGACCTTTCCGGTAAGCTTGCAAACTCCTGTAACATCTGTTTAAGATTCGATAGCTAGAGTTAGGCTTAAGAAGGAGAGAGAACCAATTGACCGAGTTAGATTGACATTGAGGAAGAGTTGGAAAGTGAATAATGGAACTAATAATGCATAAAAATGATGAATTGTGATTGTATGAGTTATGGATAAGGGTGATGATAATGTTAATGAACGGTGATGATGTTATTGATGATTGATATTGATGATATAAAAGATCCATCTGGCTTATACATTTAAAAATTATCTGAGACATGAGTTTTCCTGGATAGATGCAGTAGCTTGCCAGCACTTGCTCCAAGTTAAGACTTGATACTGTGTTGACCTCGCACAAGATGTGACTGGGTATTTTAACTTCCCGAATTCTCCCAATGAGATTATAATTGATTGATGATATGTGTGTGTGTGTGTGCGCGCGCACGCGCATAGACTCTTGGGGATGCGCGTATGCAAGAACTGTCCAGGGTTCGCTACCAGACATGTCGGGTTTGGCTGGATAATCGACAGATGAGACTCATCGGCCATAGTGCAGGCATGCATCATATGCATTTGTATGCTTTGTTTGAGTTTGTATTTGTTTTGGCTTGCCTAGTTGCTTAACTGTAATTATCTGCTATCTGATCTATCTACTGTAACTGCTACCTATACCTGTGCTTTCCTTGTCCATTTTGCCTGTGTTTATTTGTGAGAGATCCCTTTGGCGGGTGGAGGAGGCGCTAAGGGTTGTTCCACCTAGAGTTTGGAGGATTGCTGAGAAAGGAAACGAAGAGTTAGATTATATTAGATCCCTTAGACATAGTCACCTTAATTCTAGTTTAATGGAAACTTTAGGATACAATTATGGGTTGTTGGAGTTTTGAAATGCCTCTGGCTTTCCGAGACATTATTTATTATGTATGCGGGCACCTTTTCCATACTGAGAACTCCCTGTTCTCATTACATACATATATTTTTTTCAGATGCAGGATGCGAGGCACCTCGCTAAGCATACTGGAGGCTCTGATGAAGCAAAGATCTACTTTTGGGCTTTGTGTTTTGTACCTTGTATATGTATATATGTATATAGGTTATCCACCTTGTGTATATTTGTATTTTGTCTCTACTAGAGGTTGACTTGGAGAAACAGGATTTTATTTTGTCTTTTGGAAAGATTTTGGGTTATATGTATATATGATTATACTCTGGCCGGCCTTTGCTTTGTAGGTCGAGTATGGAGCTTGCTATTTGTATCTTTGGTATTCTATATCATATGTAAATTATCCTTTTATGCACTGTTATTTATTCCTTTTTACGCTTAACCATTTCACCTGCAACGCGTTTTCTGCTTGTTTTGTTCAATGTCTTCTTCAAGACTCCTAGTTAAACTTCTTTCCATATATGCCTATGTACGCTTTTTACTTTTAGAGGTCGTAATACATCACTACTTCTGATTTATAAACTTAAGCGTAAAGCTCTGTGTAGTAGGGTATTCCACCGTTCCATATTCTTCCTCACCACGTATCTTCATGCCCTGTCAGAGAGAGAGATGTGAATGAGCTACTGGGCTCCAACAAAATTGATCAGAAGGTTGAAGACAGCCCCTTCGAAAGCCACAATCGTGGTTTGGTATTGATCCTTCCATTGTGTTGGGTGTGTCACGATGATTGGAAGACAAACGTCACTCTCACAGAGAGAGGTAACCGATCTTTCTATAGTTCTAGTGCACGATTTCTCACTTTAGTTAGCATTTTTCCTTTAACTGAACACCTACACCATGAAAGTGTTATTTGAAGTTAGGGTTTTTTTTTGTTTAGCTGATCGCATAGAGCTTGCCACTGTAGGGGTGTTATTGGTTTAGAAAAATTGGGAAAAGGTAGGAATTTTTTCATGGTTTATTCATGTATTCTTAAGTTTGAGAGCATTTGGGTGTTGGATAATGTTATAAGCTGATTATATATTTTTTTTTCACAGAAATGATCACCTCCACGCATTACGTTAGTGATATACCATATAGGAAGACTTGAAAGGGGATTAGATGAAAAGTTGTGTTATGTATAAGGTGAAACAACTGAGGTGGAGAGAGTTAATGCGGATGCCCTGAATGGCTTCTTCATTAGTGAACTACTGAAAGATATTGGGTATCCAGTTATCTCTAATTTTTACTGGCGACATCCTATAATGGAAATTGATGTTGGTTGAGGCTTCTAAGATTTGACATGGATATTGTTAATATGTATGAAGCTACTATGGAGAATGGGCATAGGATTGAGCTATATACAGAGCACCCCATCACCAAAGCATATATTATAGATGTGAATGACAAAGGTGGTCTAAGAGCAACTGCTGATGTTTATGTTACTCCATTAAGGGTGAGGGTGAAGACTTGTGCTAGGAGAACTCCAACTCTAAAGAAGGCAAAAGTTCCTAGAAGAGTTCTTCAATTGGAAGGGGTACAAACTGAGGTCTAAGGTGTAGAGGAGGCCCATGTTACAAACAAGGCCCAATCAAATGCCAGCCCAAACCCATTTGCCCTGGATACCATACCTGAATCTAACAAACAGAATTTTGAGAACCTTATGAACAAACAACAACCACCAAATGTCACCTCCCAACCTCCAAAAACACCTTTCCAACCCGCTAAACCAAATGTGCATCCTCCTACAAAATCTGTATCTGAAGAATCTACTACACCAACCACACTTTCAATAACATCTATTCACCTTAACCATCGCAACTTAGAGGATAATTTTGCACAATTTGAGACTGACAATAGTGCCCAACCAAACTCACCTGAGGCTTGTCCCACCACAGCTTACTTTTGGATTTGTTACTTTGACATCAAAACTCATAAACTTGTTTTGAGCCCTTTTGTTGGCGAAATGCTCATGTTAAGATTGTTTCCAGTTTTATTATATTGTATGGTATGAACTTGTTTTATTTAGTTCTTTTTCTAGGTTACCTTTTCGTTATTTAGTATTCAAGATCATATTTCCAGTTGGATTTGTCAATTTACGAAGTTCATATGTCTTATATTTTGTCAAACACTTATTACATCCAAGGTTACAAATATCAATTATATTAAGAATCATGAGCATTAATGTCTAAGTTAACTTCATCCCTGGAAGTGGATATGTTACCATAGTTCCTAAGTTCAACGTCATTGAAACCAAATAGACAAAAAATAGCCCTAAAGCAACATACACCATATGCATAACTACATATTAATTAATTGGAATAGATTAAAGCCTATACAAAGTAGCAAACCAAAGAAAAATGTTATAAGCCATGCCCTAATAGCTCTAATTTCACTATCGAGCTTTCTCATTTTTAATAGGATCTTCGAATTATTCCCTTGATTCTCTCTTATTTGTCCTATGACATTAACCCATGCACAGCACAACAACTATCTTAATTTTTACCAACAAGGACTCTTGCCAATCCCTCCCAACCTCCGTTGATCTCATCCACCCACACAAAATATTTGTAATCCATTTGTCTACACCGTGAAGCATAGGAATAAAGAATCATTCACAATAAGCTAACCTCAATATAAGCACAAAAACAAAATAGCTAACCTTTCATAGAGGACACCTAACGAACCATCTCCCAGGATTTGTCAAAGTTCCAGATTGCAACAACACCACATTCTGCCTACAGAAGCATCTTCCAGATGGAGTCTTGTCTTCACCCCTCTTGGAAGACGAAGCCCCCTCTCCCTTGATGCTTTCATTTAAAGAACCATGGTACCTCTGCTTCACCTAGACATTCAAGGGTTTCTAATTTCAAATTCGGGAACCAATTGAGGATAAAGTTGGAAGATGAGTGATATTATAACAGTGAGAAGATGCTTAGATACGTTACATTGCCTTTACATATCCATGTAAGCACTTAACGTGCCACATTGGCCTCTAAGTTAATGGAGTAAACGAGCTATTGAGGTCTGGGTATTTTCGACAGATGGACCCAACCTTTCATGGGTACAAAGTCAGTTTCTTTGATGTATAAGTACTTGTGTTAGCGTTCATAAACGTAAAGTTCATTAGTACAAATGATTATTTTTCCTCTATTTATATATACATCTTTTTTGTTTTTGGTAGATTGGTATTGTACTTTGTAATAGACTAATAAAAACTTCTTTTAAATCATTCGAGTCAAAATCTATATTTTGTTGAAACCAAGGTTCTAAAATTCAGACCGGTCATCAAACCGTTCTAGCTATTGGTTCACTGATTTATAGTTCAACTGGTTTAACCATGGTCTAATTGAAATAACCATTTTATAATAAAATAATAAATAAAATATAAATAAACAACTAATTAATAGATAAGTTCATAACAAATGTCAATATTATACATAGATACATTCAATTAACACAGCATATAGAACAAGTGCCAATGAATTACAATTAAGATTAGTGTTAGTAGACAAATATACAATTTCCACAATGTTCTCTCTGAAGAGATATTGGGATGGTTACACAACCAGTAAGAAACGTAAAGATAAGAAGTAGTAGTAGAGAAAAAATAGGAAAAGAGAATAAGCTGCAATTATTCAATAGTGAACAGTAAAACCATACAAGGTGAAAATAGACTTTTATATATATCCTTACACTTTGCACTCACACCCTTTATATACACTGACCAAGACTAGCAAACATCAATTCCTAAAATCAGAAACTTAACACCTATTGAGAACTAACACATTTAACTAATCTTGATTTTCTGTTGATTAATTGAACTTTGACCAGGTCCTTCTTCTCTTATTTCTACACTCTTCAACCTTAACTCCTCTAATTACATGTATAGACTCTTTAACAACAATATCAGCAAAATTAGTCACCAAGTACATGTTTTTACAAGGTGAGTGGATAAGTTTATAACAATGTAAAATCAATCACATAGGTTGTTCATAGAAAATAAAAAAGTTGACCCACAATTTCTCATTTAACATAACTATTGAGTAGCAGCTTCGCCTTGCATTCATATCTAGTATTTTGGTCCATGAATGTTTTCTAGGACCTAAAATTATTAAGAAGGATCACTCTACTGATATTGAAAGAAAACATAATATCTATTATTGACATGATGAAAGAAGCAGAAGTGAACCCAAAATCTTAATTCAAATAATCAACTCCACTATACCCACCAGTAGCATAAAGTGTACCACTGAGTTCTACATCAGCAATAGCAAATCTTTAGAAATACAACAGATTATAAATAACCATTTAACTGAGTGATACATAATGGAGTTTGAGCATTGATAGATAGAGTCATCATCAATCAATGGCAAAGCAAAGCTAATCAACTAAGAACGAATTTGAGCACTGAGCAAAGCAACCATTACCTTTGCTAAGTGAGGGTAGTGAGTAGAGTTTGAAGAAGAGCAGTTGAATACAACGGACGACAGCGACCTGGCGATGACCACGACGACGGCGACCTAACGATGACCATGACGACAGACCATGGGCGAAGAGCGATAGAATAGGGCCGTGGAAGCTGGCGATTGGCGAATCTAGGGAGGGGTAAGAGGCTTTGAGAATAATGAGACGAATGATGAAGGGTTTGAGACTTTGAGGGACAAGCACGACGAGGAACGGCAGGCAAAGAGCGACAGAGCAACATGAGGGGTTGGAGTACGACGACTTGACGAGCACGACAAAGAAGCTGGCGACTAGCCAATGAGGAGAGGGGCTAGAGCACGACGAACAGACGAAGATCTTGAGCACAACAGGGGGTGACAGTGAGAAGAACGGTGGTGACAGTGGAGGTGGATGAGGCTAGGGTTTCCTTTGAGGGAGATCTTCTTCAGTTTTGAGAAATTGAGAATGACAAGGGAGAGAGTTCGACCATACCTGTGTTTGAAATTTTCTTTTTAAAAAGTAACTAAATGACGTCGTTTTTGAAAATCGGCCGAGTACTAATTTGGTTCAATCTGCTGGTTCAACGATTTTCAAAAGATTTTTTATTTAACGGTTTTGTTACGAAATTGAACCGTAATTGTCTTTGGTTTTCGATCAAATCGGTTCGACCGATCGATTTGATCTGATTTTCAGAACCATGGTTAAAACGCTTAATGAGATAAGCACTTTTCATTTCTTTAGCCTTTTTTTTTCTCATATAAAACAGACATACGAGACAACAACATTGCTTTTGAAGCATACAACCATTAAAATTATGATTTTGAAAATCGAACTAGATTGATCTGTTGAACTGGTCCAATTGAAAACCGAAAGCTTTTGCAGTTTGGTCAAACCGAAAGCTTTTGCAGTTTGGTCTAACAAAATAACCGTTATATCAGAAACTGTTTGGAAAATGGAAACCGCTAAATCAGCCGGCCGGTCGGATTGAGTTAGGACCCGGCAGGTTTTGATGAAATGACGCTGTCTGGAGTCTTTTCTGCCCTCTTGCCCAGCGCGCGCCCCAGCCCTTTCTCCTCACACTGACTCACACGTTCATCCTGAAGTTCAGAGCTTTTTGGTTTTGCCCTCAAACAAAGCCTAGCCATCTAACCTCCACCACCGCCGCAGGGACTGAGACCGCCGTCCGTTGCGCTGTAGTGGTGCTACAAGTCTCCAACCCCTGTTCACTCTCACGGTCTCACCAATCGCAGCTTCTTCCTCGAGCTCAGCGTCCGTCGTTGTCTTCGTCTGCTTAGCCGCGCTTCTGCCCTCGTCCGTCGTCCGTCGGGATCAACTGCTCTCCCTCACACTCTGCTCAGACTGCTCATATCGAAGGTAATGGCTTCTCTGCTCATTACTAGTGCCTGTTGTTAGTGTTTTTTTTCTTTCAGAAATTATCAAATTATATTGATTAGCTCGTCGGCATTCTTGCTCCTTCTCCCTCAATCGCTGCTCACCAAGGTTGCGAGAACCAGACCGGTCAATACACCAGTGAGGTCACTGATTCAATGGTTCAATGGTTCGACCAGGATTCAACCGGGGTTCAACTAGTTTAATTAAATATTAAATAAAAGGCAGTGAAGGAGGCTCGGTGTTCTCTAGTAAGTTGCATAACCTACACTCAATTGTGAAAAAAACCAGTTATGTGGCCACTTCTTAGAAAAATTATGTATGTCCTTATTCATTATCATCTCAAAATGACAATATCTTGTATCAGCTTCTTACTTTTGTTCTAGAACCACCAAATCCTTCTTTAATTTTGAGATCGTCGAATTCTTCCTACGTATGATGTCTTCTAGTTCAGTAGCCCTCTGTTTTAAACAGTATCATAAATGATTAGTAAACCAGACAAAAGAGAATTTGAATGCAATGTGAATAAGTATTATCACCTTGTACTTAGCAGTCTCAGAGGATTTCATGAAGCAGCAAACAAATTCATGAAGCCAGCAAACAAATTCATGAACAAATAACCTTAGAATCATGAAGCCAGCAAACAAACAAATAATGAAGCCAGTAAACAATCAGAAAATTAAATTCATGAAGCAGCAAACAAAAATCAGAAGCAGCAAACAAAAATCATTAAGCAATCAAAAACAAATTCACTGATGAACAAATAACCTCAGCAAATAAATCAAAAACAATCAAAGAAAATCAAATTCATGAAGCAGCAAACAAAAATCATGAAGCAATAAAAAAAATTCACTGATGAACAAATAACCTCAGCAAATAAATAAAAAACAATCAAAGAAAATCAAATTCATGAAGCAGCAAACAAAAATCAGAAGCAGCAAACAAAAAATCAGAAAAGAGACGCGGTGTCGGCGAAAATCAGAAGCAGCAAACACATCAGAAGCAGAAGCAGCAAACAAAAAATCAAAAGGCAGCAAAATCGCAAACAAAATCAAACACAGAACCTCAGAGCTCATAAATCATAAACAGAAGGTAGCAAATAAATCAAGAACAGAGTATTATCGGCGGCGAGTAACGGCGAGGAAAGAGACGCGGTGTCGGCGATGCCCCAACGAGAAGGCGAGCTCGGCGACGCTCGGCGAGGACGACAGAGGAGGCGGGCTCGCTGAGAAGCAGGATGCGGTGGTGGTTACGGTGGTCAACATCGTCGCTGCTGTGGATGGCTGGCTACGAGATGCGGTGGCGATGGCGATGGCGGTGGACTTCACTGATGGCTGTGGGTGGCTGGGCAGGTGATTTTGAGCTTGGGTGAATGGTGGCTAGACTCTGGAGAGTGGAAAGTGGAAACTTATTGTAATTAGGGCTTCCTTCTATTTACACATTTTCTCTTTTATTTTTATTTTATTTTATTTTTTTTATTAAGCCAAAACGACGTCGTTTAGTATATTAGCTTTCAAACCAAAAACCGCTAAAAAACTGGACGGTTCTTTCGGTTTACCGGTTAACTGCCGGTTTGACCGATTTTTCCACCGATTTTTTGCCAGTCGGTTTTTGACGTTACCTGGACCGGCTAGGTGACCGGTTTCCAATTATTCTGGTTGAACTGGTCGGTCCGGTTCGGTTTTCAGAACCATGCTGCTCACAGAAATCCTGAATCTCTATTTTGTTCATTTTTTTCTGTTTTGAGTTTTCTTTCTTAAATCAATATAATTTAGTTTGTTTCGTTCATGATCAATGATTTAATTGCATAATAATTTTTATTATTGATGATGAGTAATGAACATTATTGCCGCTGATTGCCAATTTTGTGGTGATGTTAATTGCTGTTAAATTATTAAGACTTTTTTTATGGTTCTGTGTTGTGTTTGTTAGGTTTCTTGTTTTTTTTTATTTAACTGTTCAGTATTGTGTTTATTGTTGTTGCTGATTATTGCTGTTTGTTCTTGATGGTTCTGTGTTGTGTTTGTTCTTATTGTTCTTGTTGCTATTTTTTTACAGTGTTGTTTGTTTGCTGTGCTGTTGTTTTTGCATTCTTATGCTTTATGCAGCTTAATTTTTTGCGTTCTCCGTGTTTTGCTTTGATTATATAGTTATACTACTTAAAGTGATGTGGTAGACCATGCATAACTTGTCCTTGTGCACTAAAGTTTTATTTTGGGTTTGAGATAGGTTGGATGAATTTTAGTAATGGTGATGTTATCTGATGAGATTTGGCCCTTAGTAGCCTTTGATTTGGTTTATATATGGCTTATGGTATGGAACTTGGCTAGAGGTCAAAAGCTTGTAATTTTATTATACAATGAGTTAGTTGTTTGAAAACCAACTTCTAGAATTTCATTGAACATGTGTCCTAAGGCATACACATCATATTGAGTAAGATGATGATTTCTGTTGAGTAATGATACTTTGCATTAATCTCCGGTTTACACTTTACAGTGAAAGATAAATGATGAAAATAATGTGTTTTTGCAAATATTAATCCTACTAGATTATGTGACTAAAGAGAGAGCTGTGCTAGAGGATAAGCTTGGGACCCAATTGCAAATATTAATCAAACTTTTGAAATACTTGTCCAAGGGAGCAAAGGGATCAAAGGAAAGGGGAAAAGTTATCATGAGAAATAAAAATGGTTAACTCCTCATTTAAGTTTTATATTTTATTATAAACTGGTTATTCCGGTTGAATTATAGTTGAACCGATTGGACCAGTAAACTAGTGAATCAGTAACTAGAGTAGTTTGATGATTAATCCGGTTTTCAGAACCTTGTTTAAAATAGTGTTTATGAGATGATTTATTTATTCAAATTTAATTTCTTTATTTAACACTTTCCAGAGTTCAGATTTCATCTAAGTTGTTTATATTATTTAAATAAATTTTTTTTTAATATGGTACATATTTGAAAAACAATAAATAGCAATTAATAAAATTTATATATATTTTATATAAACAATTTATTTGATAATTAATTTAATAGACGGTTTTTTTTGTATATTTTAACTAGTATTTTTACCCGTGAAAAATCACGGGTATATTTAAACTAAAATTAACTATGATAAAATATAATAAAAATACCTAAAATATTTAATTGTAATGTAGAATAAAAATAATAAAAGAAAAAATAACAAATAGTAGTAATAAAAAAATAAATACAATATTTGTTGTGCTTCTTAAAGCATTCCCTTCTTTGTTGTGAATAAGGATTTTCAACCCCTTCTTACTTCGAACACGAGATATAGCAACATAAAGTTGTCCGTGACTAAACACGGGTTTAGGAAGATACACTCCAACATTGCTAAGAGATTGTCCTTGACTTTTATTGATGGCCATGGCATATGAGACAACAATAGGAAATTGTCTCCTATCCAATTTGAAAGGCCATGGTGATTGAGAAGGAGACATGAACATGCGTGGGATTAAGACCTTTTTGCTAAGATAGCTTCCAACTAATACTTCTGCTTCTATAACATGATTAGATAACCTTGTTATAATTAGCCTGGTGTCATTACATAAACCTGCAAATTGGTCTAGATTTCTTAAAAGCATTATAGGAATTCCAACCTTCAACTTCAAAGCATGATGAGGTAATCCTAAACATTGGAGGCTATTTAAAAACTCTGGAGTAAGTGTTTCAGTAGCATATTGTCCGCTTCCATAAGATTTGTCAATACTATCTAAATTCAAGTAAATTTTTTCATCTTGTAAGACCCGGTTAATTAATGGCTAATTAACCCATAAATGAAAATTTATTCTAGAAAGCCAAAAATGTTATTTTTATGGCTAAATATGATAGAGGAGATTGAGACGAGAATTTCGGTACCAATTTTATAGAAAACGGACCAAGATTGGACCGAACGGGCCAAACCGGGCCGACCGGACCCAAAGTGGACCCTTGGCCCAACATAACTAAACCAAAACCCTAGTTTTCAGCATTCTCTCTCCTCATTAAACACACACACACGCTGAAATGGAGTGAGGGAGGAGAAGAACACTCTCTCAAGTTCTCTCCCTTGGTTGATCTTCAAACCACCATAACTTTTGATCTAGAGCTCCGATTGCCGCTCCGTTTGCGGCCACGTGTTCACCACGGAGAGCTCTACAAAACCCATACAATCAATCTTGAGGTAAGTCACGTTTTACTGCTCGAAATTCCAGCCCTTGATTTTGAGTTTCATGAGCAAAAATATTAAGATTTTGGATTCTTTGATGTTATAGGACCCAACTCTCTTGAATGAGAAGGTTAATCTTGTCTCCTTGGACCTTGGGTGTGGTAAGATTCTCAACCCTAGTGTAATTTATTGTCCTATGATGTTTGGGTATTGAGATGTTGTGTATGGGTATGATGATTGTGGCTTAGGTTGTGTATATGTGAATATTGGAGCTTGATTGGTGATTTTGGAAAGCTTGGAAGAGGGTTTTGTGTGATAAAATCTGTCCTTGGAGGTGTTGATACCTTGAGAGCTTGTGGACAAGTGGTTTGGAAGTGCTCCGGTTGAGCGTGGGAAATCGGCTAAGGTATGGTTTCGGTTTTTCGTATCTAATATGTAATGTGGTAGGAAATACTTAGGCTAGAGGCCGTAAGATAGGTATTGGATTGTTGATGTTGTTGAATGGTTGAGATATATGATGTGTTCATATATGTGATTATGAATATTGATGCCTTGATTGTGTGATATATGAGAAATGCATGTTGTGATATATGCTTGATGGATGATTGAGGTTGAATTGATGGGTGGTACCATGTTGATGGTGAGTATGATGTCGATCATGTATAATGATGGTTGATTAGAAATGGTATTATTGGAAATTGGGATGAGGAAGGATGTATGACATGATATTGTGTTTGTCCTTTAGCCATTTGATTGAGAAGTGTTAAAATGGTTGGATGTGGTTTTGGGAATTTTGGGTAAAATGTCAATGTATGAGTTGAGGATGGCTTGATGTTGATTTGGTACATTTTGATTGATTTCAAAGAAAAGGGATGAAATTGGCATGTTTTGATTGATTTTGAAAAGAGTTGAAAGTGGCTTGTTTTGAAAATGGCACTTTATGGTTTTGTATGAAAACATGGTTTTTGGGCATACTTTGACGGGGCATAACTTGGACTACAGATCTCTGATTTGAGCCAAATCTGTTTAGAAATGAAATTGGATCCGGGATGTCCATGCCGTTCGAAGAACGGGTGAAAAACGATTTAAAATGAGGAAGTTATGTCCGTCGGAAGATTGGGGGTTGAGTCTGTGAATTCTGCAGCTTTTAACTTAGAAAATCTTTAGCAGAATGACCCCCCGCGCGTAGGCGCACTTGGTGCGTACGCGCCGTTCTTCGAGAAAGCACCATCCACGCGTGCGCGTGGTGTGCGCGGGCGCGTCGATGCGCTGCGCCATATGCCCAGCTATTTTCCAGAGAGTTGTGCCAGTTTTGTGCCTGGGCGCAAGAGCACCCACGCGTACGCGTGGCTGACGCTTGCGCGCCGTTTGGATATTTTTCAACCTGCGCGTTCGCGCGTATGACGCTTGCGCGTCGATGAGTTTTAAGGCCATCCACGCGTGCGTGTGGAGTGCGCGTACGCGTGGCCCTGTTTTCATCCCAAAGTTGATTTTTGAGTTTTAAAAGCCAAATTTCATACTTCTAAGCCTCCGATCTCACCACTTATGTCTTGAATCATTATGATATGACTAGCATGAGGAAATGGGCTAGTGAATATGGTAACTTGCGAGTGAAGCAAGGGAACAATGATTGATCATTGAGGATCAAAGATGATTATGTGAGATGCGGAGGATGGCGGTGGAAGTGCTTGTTATGCCATGGGCCGAAAGGCCGTAATTGTTAATGAATTGGCTGGTTATGGATTTAACCGTGAGCCGGATGGCTAGATTATTGCCGTGTTACGGCGGAGCCATGATTATGGCTAAGTATAAATGCATATATGTTGTTGAATGAATTGTGAATGTTTGCACTTCCACCATCGGAGATGAGGGTTTTCCTGGGTAGTAGCAGTGGCTAGCCACCACGTGCTCCAGGTTGAGACTCGAAGCTCTGTTGACCATATGTCGTAAGTGTGGCCGGGCACTGTGAAAGTCCCGGATGAGCTCGCCCCCGTAAATATTCACCAGTGAGGGTGATGGATATGGATCATGTTTATGATCAAGTTTATGATGAGTATAACTCGAGTTGGGGATGCACGACAGAGGGACAGTCCAATGATTAGCTACCAGGACTTGTCGGGTTGGCTCTATAACCGACAGATGATATCATCAGCCACTAGGGACAGGCATGCATCATAAGCATACTACATGAATTGTTTGAGATTGCCTATTTGACTGCATATTACTTGCTAATTGTCTAAATGCCTTATCTGTTCCTATTTGTAAATCTCTTGTCTGATATAACTGTGTTTGCTATATTATACTCCTGCTGGTGGTTGGGAGGTCTGAAGGAATTGGAAAGGGAAGTATTAGTTAGACTGAAGAATCTTTAGTCAGTTGCCACTTACGGTTTAGCTTGTTTATAAGCTTTGATATTATCTGGAGGAAGCTCTAGGATTGCCTTCGGCTTTCCTCTATTATTATGTATTATATATGTGGAAGCTGTTACTGTGCTGGGGACCTCTGGTTCTCACCCATGCGGATTTTGTGGTTTTCAGATGCAGGACGCAAGGCTTCTCGTTGAGGCATGCTGGAGACTTCTGGATTAGCGAAGATCCTTTGTTCTCGGGACTCTGTTTTGGGTTATATATCTTGTTTAGATACTTTTATCTCCATTAAATAATACAAACTGTGATGACTCCTTCTAGAGGGGATTTTTGGAGAATAGGTTTTCTGTATTTGTGTCCCTTTGGGTTTCCTTTGGGGTTTCCTTATTTTATCATATGTATATATTGCTATGCTCGGACCGGTTCTCTTCGCAGCCGGGTTTTGAGTCTTGATATTCTTGTTTTTGACACTCTTTATATATATGATCTCGCGTTAGCTTATCCCGGTTCGTTACGTTATCGATCGGAGTGTTGCCCGTTCGAGTTACGATTTTTGTTTACCGCCTTTTTCTACAAAGGCTCCTAGTTATAATCAATTATTCATACTACTATACGTACTAAATTTTTGTTTTAGAGGTCGTAATACCTTGCCATCTTTGAATTATGACTTAAGCATAAGACTTTTTATGGTAGGGTGTTACATTATGGTATCAGAGCAGTTCGTTCCTGTAGAGCCTGAGGAATGGACTGACTATGCTTCTGTGCATTCTCTGTGTGTGTGTTATGTGCTACTAGTATATCTGCTTGATATAATTGGCATAAACGTTCATGAGCATGCATTTGGGACTTTGAAGCACTAGACTTCCGATATTGAGACTGATCAACTTAATATTGATTGTTTGGTGTGTATAGGAACCAGATGGCACCTCGTGGATGCGGTAGAGGCCGTGGGAGAGGACATACGAATGCTCGTGCGCCGGAGACTAATCCTAATGACCCGGTGAACTTTATGACTACGTTGGAGAACATGGCTGCTGCTATGCAAGCCACTGCTGAGGCTCTTGGTCAACAGATGAACAACCATGGTAATGACGGAGGTGGAGTTCAGGGTCCGATGACACTGGCGAACTTTTTGAAGGTTAATCCACCGAAGTTCAAGGGAACTACTAGCCCGACTGAAGCCGATACGTGGTTTCAAGCCATGGAACGAGCACTGCAAGCGCAGGTGGTACCTGAAGGGCAGCGTGTAGAGTTCACTACCTATTTGCTCACTGGGGAAGCGTCGCATTGGTGGCAAGGAATCCGACGCCTCCTGCAGCAGGGTGATGATTATATCACCTGGAATGTCTTCCAAGAGGAGTTCTATAAGAAGTACTTTCCGACTTCTGCTAGGACGGCCAAGGAGCTTGAATTGTTGCAGCTGAAGCAGGGTACTATGTCCATATCTGAGTATACTGACATGTTTGAGGAGCTGTTCAGATTCTCTCGTATGTGTCAAGGGACTCCGGTGGAATATGAGGAATGGAAGTGTGTTAAGTACGAAGGAGGACTCCAGAGCGATATTTTCAGTTCAGTGGGACCAATGGAGATTAGGACTTTCTCCGAGTTGGTGAACAAGTGTAGGGTTGCTGAAGAGTGTGTGAAGAGGGCAACCGCTGAGAAAGGAAGTCACAAAGGATCATTTTTACAGAACCGAGGGAAGAGCTTTGCACCTAGAGGTCCGCCTTTCAAGAGGGGAGGTTCTTTTAGGAGGCCCAACAACAACTACTCCCAAGGGAAAAGGTTTGGGAAGCAGCCTCAGAATGATCAAGCTTGTACTAGGTGTGGGAGTCACCATCCGGGAGTACCATGCAAGGCCGGATGGGGTTTGTGCTACAATTGTGGAAAGGCGGGGCATAAAGCCGCAAGTTGTCCAAAGAAGCAAAAGCAAGGTGCTGGGAAAGCACAACAGACTGGTCGGGTGTTCACCACCTCAGCTGTGGGTGCAGAGGGATCCGAGACACTCATTCGAGGTAACTGTGAAATGGCTGGTCAAACTTTAAATGCTTTATTTGATTCGGGAGCATCGCATTCATTCGTTGCATTTGAGAAAGCCCATGAGTTAGGGTTGAAGATCGTAACCTTAGGTTATGACTTAAAAGTGTATAATGCTACCCATGAAGCCATGGTAACTAGACTAGGATGCCCGAAAGTTTCGTTTAGGTTCAAGCAGCGTGATTTTGTCCATAATCTAATCTGCTTACCGATGATCGGTCGTGATCTTATCTTGGGATTGGACTAGTTATCCGAAAACCATGTCCTGCTTGATTGTTCTACCAAGTCGGTGTACTTTATGCCGGAGGATACAGAAGGGCCGGTTGTGGTGAATAATTATTACTTGAATTCAATGATGGTGAACTGTTCTGGAACCGAATGTCAGGGTATCCTGTTGTTAACCGCGGGTGTTTCGGGTGATGATCAAAGGTTGGATCAGATTCTGGTAGTGTGTGAGTTTCCGGAAGTGTTTCCCGATGATATTGAGGAATTTCCACCTAACCGAGAGGTCGAGTTTGCTATTGAATTGGTGCCTGGGGCGGGACCAATCTCAAGTGCTCCTTATAGGATGTCACCGTTAGAGATGGCCGAGCTAAAGTCTCAGTTAGAGGAATTGTTGGGTAAGAACTTTATCCGACCAAGTGTTTCCCCGTGGGGTGCTCCAGTGTTACTGGTAAAGAAGAAAGATGGAAGTATGCGACTCTGTGTGGATTACAGGCAGCTGAACAAGGTCACCATAAAGAATAAGTACCCATTGCCGAGGATTGATGATCTCATGGATCAGTTACAAGGAGCTGGGGTTTTCTCTAAGATCGATTTGCGATCCGGTTATCACCAGATAAGGGTGAGGGGTGAGGATATCCCTAAGACCGCTTTCAGGACTCGTTATGGTCATTACGAGTACACTGTAATGTCCTTTGGGTTGACGAACGCTCCTGCAGTATTCATGGATTACATGAATAGAGTGTTCCGTCCGTTTCTGGATAAATTCGTGGTTGTCTTCATTGACGATATACTAATTTACTCCAAGACTGAAGAAGAGCATGCGGAACACTTGCGGACTGTGTTGCAGATTTTAAAGGAGAAGAAACTCTATGCGAAACTGTCTAAGTGTGAGTTCTGGAAGAGTGAGGTGAAGTTTTTGGGTCACGTGGTGAGTAAGAAGGGAATAGCTGTAGATCCAACCAAGGTAGAAGCTGTGATGGATTGGAAGCAACCAACCACAATAATTGAGATAAGGAGTTTTCTGGGTTTAGCTGGCTATTACCGAAGGTTCATCAAAGGCTTTTCGCAATTAGCTTTGCCGTTGACAAAGTTAACTCGCAAAGACACTCCGTTTGTTTGGACTCCTGAGTGCGAGGAGAGCTTTCAGACATTGAAGAAAAAGTTGACCACTGCACCTGTGTTAGTGTTACCTGAGCCGAACGAGCCTTTTGAGGTGTACTGTGATGCATCGTTAAAGGGCCTAGGGTGCGTGTTGATGTAGCATCATAATGTAGTGGCGTATGCCTCACGACAGTTGAGACCTCACGAAGTTAGTTATCCTACGCACGATTTGGAACTCGCTGCGGTTGTGTTTGCCTTGAAGGTGTGGAGGCATTATCTCTATGGGGTTAAGTTCCAAGTCTTCTCCGATCACAAGAGCTTGAAATACCTCTTTGATCAGAAAGAGCTTAATATGAGGCAAAGGAGGTGGATGGAATTGTTGAAAGACTATGACTTTGAGTTAAATTACCATCCTGGAAAGGCGAATATAGTGGCGGATGCGTTAAGTCGAAAGTCGTTATATGCGTCTTGGATGATGCTTCAAGAGGAGAAGTTGCTCAAGGGATTCGAGAGTCTAAAAATTGGTGCTCGAGAAGTATCTGGAACCTTGTGTTTGAGCCGATTAGAAATCTCGAGTGACTTTAAGTCCGAACTCCTAAAGGCTCATGAAAATGATGAAGCGTTATGGAAGGTGTTACCGGCTATCGAGCGAGGAAAACAGTGGAGAGTGTCGGAAGAAAAAGATGGGTTATGGAGATTCAAGGGTAGGATCATTGTGCCGGATGTTGGCACTTTGAGGCAAGATATCTTAAAGGAGGCACACAAAAGCGGATTCTCCATTCACCCGGGGAGTACTAAGATGTACCATGATTTAAAGGCGATGTTTTGGTGGCCGGGTATGAAGAATGATGTGGCGGAATATGTTTCAAAGTGCTTAACTTGTCAAAAGGTAAAGATTGAACATCAAAGACCTTCCGGGATGTTGCAACCCTTAGAGGTTCCACAATGGAAGTGGGAAAGTATTGCAATAGACTTTGTGTCGGGATTGCCAAGGACTAGGACTGGTTTTGATGCTATCTGGGTGATTGTGGACCGACTGACGAAGTCAGCTCACTTTTTGCCCATTCGGATGACTTACACCCTTGAGGATCTAGCACGGTTATACATAAAGGAGATCGTGAGACTTCATGGTGTACCTGCTGCTATAATCTCTGACAGGGATCCTCGTTTCACTTCGAGATTCTGGGGTGCATTTCAGAAAGCTTTTGGAACCCGATTAAGCTTGAGTACAGCTTACCATCCTCAAACAGATGGTCAATCCGAGAGGACGATCCAAACACTAGAGGATATGTTGAGAGCTTGTGTTTTAGACCAACCGGCGAGTTGGGATCGGTATATGCCGTTAGTGGAGTTTGCATACAATAATAGTTACCATGCGAGCATCGGAATGGCTCCGTATGAGGCATTGTATGGGAGGAAATGTCAATCTCCGCTATGTTGGTATGAAGCTAGAGAGAAAGGCTTGTTGGGGCCGGAGATGATAGCTGAGACCATTGAACAAGTTAAGAAAATCCGAGATAGGATGCTTACGGCGCAGAGTCGCCAGGAGAGTTATGCCGACCAGAGGCGGAAGCCCTTGGAATTTGAAGAAGGAGATCAAGTTTTCCTGAAGGTTGCTCTAACCACAGGAGTAGGTAGGGCGATTAAAGCAAAGAAGTTGAATCCTCGATACATTGGTCCATTTCAGATCCTGGAGAGGATTGGACCGGTGGCGTATCGGATGGCTCTACCACCTCATCTTTCGAACCTGCACGATGTGTTTCATGTGTCGCAGCTTCAGAAGTACACTCCTGATGCTAGTCATGTGTTAGAACCTGAATCGGTTCAGTTAAGGAAAGATTTGACGCTTCCAGTGGCTTCAGTCAGAATCGATGATACTAGTATCAAACGGTTGCGTGGAAAGGAGGTTTCATTAGTCAAAGTGGCTTGGAGTCGAGGCGGTGTTGAGGAACACACTTGGGAACTTGAGTTGGAGATGCGAACGGATTATCCGCACTTATTCTCAGGTAATTGAATTTGAATTTTGTGGGCAAAATTCCCAATTAGGTGGGTAGAATGTAAGACCCGGTTAATTAATGGCTAATTAACCCATAAATGAAAATTTATTCTAGAAAGCCAAAAATGTTATTTTTATGGCTAAATGTGATAGAGGAGATTGAGACAAGAATTTCGGTACCAATTTTATAGAAAACGGACCAAGATTGGACCGAACGGGCCAAACCGGGCCGACCGGACCCAAAGTGGACCCTTGGCCCAACATAACTAAACCAAAACCCTAGTTTTCAGCATTCTCTCTCCTCATTAAACACACACACACGCTGAAATAGAGTGAGGGAGGAGAAGAACACTCTCTCAAGTTCTCTCCCTTGGTTGATCTTCAAACCACCATAACTTTTGATCTAGAGCTCCGATTGCCGCTCCGTTTGTGGCCACGTGTTCACCGCGGAGAGCTCTACAAAACCCATACAATCAATCTTGAGGTAAGCTACGTTTTACTGCTCGAAATTCCAGCCCTTGATTTTGAGTTTCATGAGCAAAAATATTGAGATTTTGGATTCTTTGATGTTATAGGACCCAACTCTCTTGAAGGAGAAGGTTAATCTTGTCTCCTTGGACCTTGGGTGTGGTAAGATTCTCAACCCTAGTGTAATTTATTGTCCTATGATATTTGGGTATTGAGATGTTGTGTATGGGTATGATGATTGTGGCTTAGGTTGTGTATATGTGAATATTGGAGCTTGATTGGTGATTTTGGAAAGCTTGGAAGAGGGTTTTGTGTGATAAAATCTGTCCTTGGAGGTGTTGATACCTTGAGAGCTTGTGGACAAGTGGTTTGGAAGTGCTCCGGTTGAGCGTGGGAAATCGGCTAAGGTATGGTTTCGGTTTTTCGTATCTAATATGTAATGTGGTAGGAAATACTTAGGCTAGAGGCCGTAAGATAGGCATTGGATTGTTGATGTTGTTGAATGGTTGAGATATATGATGTGTTCATATATGTGATTATGAATATTGATGCCTTGATTGTGTGATATATGAGAAATGCATGTTGTGATATATGCTTGATGGATGATTGAGGTTGAATTGATGGGTGGTACCAAGTTGATGGTGAGTATGATGTCGATCATGTATAATGATGGTTGATTAGAAATGGTATTATTGGAAATTGGGATGAGGAAGGATGTATGACATGATATTGTGTTTGTCCTTTAGCCATTTGATTGAGAAGTGTTAAAATGGTTGGATGTGGTTTTGGGAATTTTGGGTAAAATGTCAATGTATGAGTTGAGGATGTCTTGATGTTGATTTGGTACATTTTGATTGATTTCAAAGAAAAGGGATGAAATTGGCATGTTTTGATTGATTTTGAAAAGAGTTGAAAGTGGCTTGTTTTGAAAATGGCACTTTATGGTTTTGTATGAAAACATGGTTTTTGGGCATACTTTGACGGGGCATAACTTGGACTACAGATCTCTGATTTGAGCCAAATCTATTTAGAAATGAAATTGGATCCGGGATGTCCATGCCGTTCGAAGAACGGGTGAAAAACGATTTAAAATGAGGAAGTTATGTCCGTCGGAAGATTGGGGGTTGAGTCTGTGAATTCTGCAGCTTTTAACTTAGAAAATTTTTAGCAGAATGACCCCCCGCGCGTAGGCGCACTTGGCGCGTACGCGCCGTTCTTCGAGAAAGTACCATCCACGCGTGCGCGTGGTGTGCGCGGGCGCGTCGATGCGCTGCGCCATATGCCCAGCTATTTTCCAGAGAGTTGTGCCAGAGTTGTGCCAGTTTTGTGCCTGGGCGCAAGAGCACCCACGCGTACGCGTGGCTAACGCTTGCGCGCCGTTTGGATATTTTTCAACCCGCGCGTTCGCGCGTATGACGCTTGCGCGTCGATGAGTTTTAAGGCCATCCACGCGTGCGCGTGGAGTGCGCGTACGCGTGGCCCTGTTTTCATCCCAAAGTTGATTTTTGAGTTTTAAAAGCCAAATTTCATACTTCTAAGCCTCCAATCTCACCACTTATGTCTTGAATCATTATGATATGACTAGCATGAGGAAAAGGGCTAGTGAATATGGTAACTTGCGAGTGAAGCAAGGGAACAATGATTGATCATTGAGGATCAAAGATGATTATGTGAGATGCGGAGGATGGCGGTGGAAGTGCTTGTTATGCCATGGGCCGAAAGGCCGTAATTGTTAATGAATTGGCTGGTTATGGATTTAACCGTGAGCCAGATGGCTAGATTATTGCCGTGTTACAGCGGAGCCATGATTATGGCTAAGTATAAATGCATATATGCTGTTGAATGAATTGTGAATGTTTGCACTTCCACCATCGGAGATGAGGGTTTTCCTGGGTAGTAGCAGTGGCTAGCCACCACGTGCTCCAGGTTGAGACTCGAAGCTCTGTTGATCCTATGTCGTAAGTGTGGCCGGGCACTGTGAAAGTCCCGGATGAGCTCGCCCCCGTAAATATTCACCAGTGAGGGTGATGGATATGGATCATGTTTATGATCAAGTTTATGATGAGTATAACTCGAGTTGGGGATGCACGACAGAGGGACAGTCCAATGATTAGCTACCAGGACTTGTCGGGTTGGCTCTATAACCGACAGATGATATCATCAGCCACTAGGGACAGGCATGCATCATAAGCATACTACATGAATTGTTTGAGATTGCCTATTTGACTGCATATTACTTGCTAATTGTCTAAATGCCTTATCTGTTCCTATTTGTAAATCTCTTGTCTGATATAACTGTGTTTGCTATATTATACTCCTGCTGGTGGTTGGGAGGTCTGAAGGAATTGGAAAGGGAAGTATTAGTTAGACTGAAGAATCTTTAGTCAGTTGCCACTTACGGTTTAGCTTGTTTATAAGCTTTGATATTATCTGGAGGAAGCTCTAGGATTGCCTTCGGCTTTCCTCTATTATTATGTATTATATATGTGGAAGCTGTTACTATGCTGGGGACCTCTGGTTCTCACCCATGCGGATTTTGTGGTTTTCAGATGTAGGACGCGAGGCTTCTCGTTGAGGCATGCTGGAGACTTCTGGATTAGCGAAGATCCTTTGTTCTCGGGACTCTGTTTTGGGTTATATATCTTGTTTAGATACTTTTATCTCCATTAAATAATACAAACTGTGATGACTCCTTCTAGAGGGGATTTTTGGAGAATAGGTTTTCTGTATTTGTGTCCCTTTGGGTTTCCTTTGGGGTTTCCTTATTTTATCATATGTATATATTGCTATGCTCGGACCGGTTCTCTTTGCAGCCGGGTTTTGAGTCTTGATATTCTTGTTTTTGACACTCTTTATATATATGATCTCGCGTTAGCTTATCCCGGTTCGTTACGTTATCGATCGGAGTGTTGCCCGTTCGAGTTACGGTTTTTGTTTACCCCCTTTTTCTACAAAGGCTCCTAGTTATAATCAATTATTCATACTACTATACGTACTAAATTTTTGTTTTAGAGGTCGTAATACCTTGCCATCTCTAAATTATGACTTAAGCATAAGACTTTGTATGGTAGGGTGTTACACATCTCCTGAAAGTTTCATGATAATATATTGATTTACCTTCTCAACGACATCAAGCGTAGAACAAAGCATTGCTCATGATTGCAACCAATTAGAATTCAAGTGATTTTCAAGAAGATTTAGATATATACAATCCATAATAGAACTAAGAGGATCTTCAAAATTTGATATGAGCAACTCAGTATGAATCATAATCTCAGAGATGCCATCATTAGACCCACCTATATTGCCATCTCCAACATTTAAGATCCATTGTGAAAACAAAGTCAATTCATCATTATCAGCATGTGAAGATTCCTCTAATATCATATTTTTTGTAAGTCTCAAATACTACAATAGTCCCATATGTAAGAGGAACATATGCTTGCATTAACAATTTCTGTCCTGCCACCTCCAGGAATGACAGGAAGAATTTGTCTAAAATCTCCACCAAAACCCACTACCTTCCCACCAAAAGGCAAATTAGCATTATTATTATCTGTAGATGACATAATGTCTCTTAAACTTTTATCAACTGCCTCAACACTATATCTGTGAACCATAGACGCTTCATCCCATATGATAAGCTTTGTTTGCTTTAACAACTCAACTAGTTCACTATTTTGTTTGATATTACATACAGAATCCTCATGCACCATTAATGGTATAGCAAACCTAGAATGAGCTGTTCTACCTCCAGGTAGTAGCAAAGCAGCAATTCCACTCAATGCAACAGTAAGAACAATCATTCCTTGTGACCTTAAAAAAGAAGTCAAAACTGTCCAGAGATAAGTCTTACCTGTTCCTCCATGGCCATATACAAAGAATACTCCACCATTTTTTTTAGAAACTGCTTCCACAATTTTCTCAAAAATACTTTGTTGTTCTTGTGTTAAGTGTAACACCCTAACTACCAAAGCTCACACTTCCGGCTGCGCGACTCTGATAGCTCGGACATTACGATGACACTTATATTATTTAATACTAAAATATGAGCATGTTTAAAACTTTAAACCGCAATACCGCTCCCAAAGATACTTTCGTTCGATAACGTACATCCATAAATACCAATCAACTTACAACAACTCATAAAGAGTACATCCATATATATACATAAATATATATAAATAATATTACAAACATAATCCAATACAATTCATATCCCTCTTACAGATTATATCAAGATAAAGGCGAGGGTACAGTAAACCATAACTAAAACAATACAGAGCATCACAACAACAATTAAATAGGCTCTTCGTAACTGCTGCGCCCATATCCTGAAAGGGGAAAAATGTAGGGGGGGTGAGAACATCATCCTCGAAAGGGTTCTCAGTAGAGGGTTTTTTGGAATTACTGTAATAGGATACGTGAAGATAAACCGTACTAGTGATTAATAACCGTCTTATGCCTCCTTTCCAAAAACAACGGTTTACAGTAAAAGTAAAGTCTGAAAATCTTTTCTGAAAGAAGAACCCTTCGATTCTCAAAAACTCAAAAGCCTTTCAAAATGGTTTATCTATGCTGAACCAAAACAGCCTTTCATATTTTATTCCAAACCAGAAACACAAAACCGAAATCAACCATCAGTTCATCTCATTTCAACCACGGCCCTAGGCCCAAACAATCCAACCATCAACCAATCACCACAGTCTAATAGAGTCCCAGTAGCAAACACAAATAGGAAGATGCAAGCAAAAACAAACAGTTATTGCAAGTAGAACAATTAGCAATTAATCACATAAGCACACCAAGTATAATATGCACACCCAAACAATGTCACATAGATGCATATGATGCATGCCTGTCCCTAGTGGCTGATGATATCATCTGTCGGTTATAGAGCCAACCTGACAAGTCCTGGTAGCTAACCATTGGACTGTTCCTCTGTCGCGCATCCCCAACTCGAGTTATACTCATCATAAACTTGATCATAATCATGATCCATATCCATCACCTTCACTGGTGAATATTTACGGGGGCGAGCTCATCTGGGACTTTCACAGTGCCCGGCCACACTTACGACATAGGGTCAAAAGCGCTTCGAGTCTCAACCTGGAGCACGTGGTGGCTAGCCACTGCTTTCTCCCAGGGAAACTCTTATCTCCAATAGTGGAAGTGCAACATTCTCATTTATCAATGATTCAGCATAAACATCCATTCAATCTCATCCATGGATCAACATCCATCTCAGCCATCCGGCTCACGGTTCAGTCCAGAACCAGCCAATATTCATATCATACACAGTCATTCCGGCTCACGATTCAATCCAGAACCAACCAATATGTATAATCATACACAGCCATTCCGGCTCACAACAAAACAACACTTCCACATTCAACATCATCAATTCATAAAATCGGCATTTAAGCCATAAATCACTTTTTCCCAAATCATTTCACTTTGAAATCAAGTTTCAACTCTTTTCAGCCTTGGCTTTAAAGATCTCATTCCTCAAATCATCTCAGGCTCATAAGCCACTTTTACTCAAGGTAAATTCCCCTTTTAAAACCATGCCACTCTCGGCATCCTCTTTTCAAAACTTCCGTAACCATGGAAAGTTAAAGATTCATTTTGAAACATTCAAAATCATCCATCCAATCAATGGAATTTTATAACAAAGTTTCTCGGCAGAGTCCCAAGTCTTTAGGGAAGAATAACATAACTCATTTCACCAAATTCATTTAAAATCATCAAAACCTTAGCTTTCCGATTTGAGTAATAAAATAAGGTCTAAGCCAAACCGAGTCACGTAATCCTTTACTTCTTTCAAAGCTGTTTCCTTTACTTAGGCAAAACCAGCTTTAACCCCCATGATAAATTCTAAAGCGTTTCAACTGTTCAAAATTGTTTTAGTCTTGTAAAAATTCAGAATTCAAATAGTACTTAAACCTTTCCAAAACATTTCAAAATGAAACTTGTCAATAGACATTCAGGTTCTTTCAAAATCGTTGAAACTCCTCTAATTGAAACCCTCAAGTCAAATTCAAAGGCATTGCACTTGTCACATTTAAAACAGCTTTAAAACATAAGTTTCATCTAAATAGCTTTCTCCTGAAAGAGATACAATGCCTTTCTTAAGAAGCAAGACTAAATCACAATTTCCTCTTTAGTAATTCATTTCAAAAGCATGAATCATCCTTTTCTTGTTACTTCAAATAAAATAGTAGAAATCTTTAACTCGCCATTTTTTCAGACAACATTTCAATAAAGACTTGGATTTTATAGAAATTTTGGCAGCACCTCCCCTAAAACTTGGACTTTGCCACCCGGTTCAGGTCCCAACTAAACCGATCCAAAATCCTTTTCAACAGCCCAAAATCCAAAGTCAGTTCAAGGCAAGCCAAATCTAATAGTCATCTCAATTCCATATTTCAAGGAAACCTTTTCAAGAATCAAATCTTTATCAGCCGAATAAACTTATTTCTAAAATTTCAAAGAAACGGTTCAGCAACAATCGTTTATCAAAAACCAGATCATTTAAAGCCAGCCAGGCTGAAATCAAGAGTGTATTCTATTTTACACATTCTCAAGAAAATCCATTCAATTCAAATCAATTTCCAACGGATCCAACTCGATCTCAAAGCTTTAAAAGAATCAATTTCAAAAGCATTTCATTTCACAAAGCCACATAACAGTCGAGTCAAACAAACACCCATAATCATACAAAACAACCAAACGATACATAGGACTGATACAATCACCAAATACACATCCTCACATCAATACCCATATGTAATAATTCCAATATACAAAATATAGTTTTCGAAAAGCGCCCCTACCTCAAAACGCAATTCCATAACCCAAACGTCTCACAGAGTCCTTTCCGCCTCAATCCGAACGACGGCAACCAAAACCTCAGCTCCCAGTCACGTGCGCAATAACCATGGCAACACTAATCGCAACATACAATAATCAGGACTCGACCCCACGTTATCAAAACTCATATTCATTAACCGAACACAACGGAATACTAATGCGAGGCTTTCCGAAATATAAATACTTATTGAACTAGCGACACGAAGCAGCTGCGATTTCAAACAGGCCCGGCAACAGCTCCGGCGGCGGCCAGAAGCTTCGGTAGATCAACTATAAAAACCACGCAGCATTAAAACCTTCTCGAAATCCAAAAAGGCAGAAACCTCAATTAAAACCTTTACCGAAAAGTCAAAATTCGCGGAATCCGCTGAACATAGCAGCTCCATCAACGGCAGCTTGTACTGCAGCGACCCAGGAAGCGGCATCAACTGAACAGCAGCTCCGATGATGCTTTTCTAGTGAGTTTTCTTACTTTGGTAGTGACACAGTGACTCAGAATCAGCATAGCCGCATCACACTTATCAACGGCGGCTCCATTAGAAACCACCATAGCATCCCGGCCTCAGCAGCGGCTTCCAATGGCAACAGCGGCACGCTCAACCCAGAACCCGAATGGAGCACAGTAGGAGCGACGGCCATGGGTGACAGTGACGCGAGCTCCGATGGTGGCAGGAGGTGATGGCGACAGAGCACGGTGGCTTCCCCCTCACGGCGCGTCTCTCTCTCTCGCGCGACTGGCGACGGCGCAGCTAGGAGTGACGGTGTGACGAACAGAGGCGGCGGCACGGCGTGGACGCGGTGGTGATGAAGGCTGGAAGGTGGGGCGAGGCTGGACGGCGACCCAGCAGTGGCAGCTCCGTCTCGCGTGCCCTGGCTCGCACTTTCTCTTCCGCCCGTGACTATGGTCCACGGCTTCCTCTCGTTCGACGGCAACACGACGGCGCGGCGGCAGTGATGCCCACCGGCGCCGTCCTTTCTCTTCCCCTCTCCACCTCTCTGATCTCCCGTTTCCCTCCTCCCTTTCTTCGTTTCTTTCTTTCAGAGAATCAAAGGGGGCTGCGTGTGTTGTTGCTTTTGGGGAAAAAGGCTTTCGGCTGCTGAGGGCTAGGGAGCTGAGTGTGGGCAAAAGGGAACCGGGTCGGGTAACGTGTTACTGGGTTAGGGTTTTCCTTATTTGAAAATTAGGGTTAGGGGTAATTTGGTAGTTTCGAATAAAATCGGAAATAATATAATAATTGAAACCCAAATTAAATCCAACACTAATTGTATATAGAAAATGCTATTTGTTCATCACTCTCACAAATTATTTTCAATAAAATGTTCAAATCAAATAATTAGAAATAATATACTTAGTTTCTTCAGTTTCCAAAATAGCAGTATTAATATTTAAAATATTAATTACTTATTCCAAATCATATAAAATCCTTATTATTTCACAACTACCAACTTTATAATTTAAATATAGAAAATAATCCAATAATTATAAAATTGGATAATAATCATAATTCATCTCAAATTCAATAAATCACAACTTGGCTTAATTATCCTTAAGAAAGTAATCTCTGAAATTAAGGCTATAAATAACTATATGATTTGAGACTTGATCATAATAAGACTTTTCAAAAATTCTGGGTCTTACATTAAGGATGAGAATAATGTCTGAAATTCATTTTTCAAATTGTTCTTGTCATAGTTTAACTTCTTATAAATTAAACCATTTTGAAATTTCAGCCTCAAAAAACATTCTGAAAAAGGCATATGAGGATATTCCTTTAAGCTCTTCCTATTATCTTGCAATATCATCTCAATTTCATATAAGCATCTTGTTTTCAGCTGATCATCAATCAAAGATAAATCTGCAAACAAAAAGAAAAAACAATATAAGAACAAATAAAATAGTTATAATAAGAAACACAATATGAATCATTAAAAAATAAATTTTTATTAGAATCAAAGTAGAACCTAAATTTTTAGACAATTTTCTTTCATTATACAAAATATCATCAGATAGAAGCCTCTAAGTTTCTTCCCAAACATGTTCTGGTCTGCTCACACTATTTGACATCAATATCACCGTGAAAAGCTTCCTTAGATAATCACCTAAACCCCAACGTGAAGCTTCTTTGATAGCTTCAATATATTCTCTATCATCATTAAGTAATCCCAAAGCAAAGCAAGCATCTCTAAAACTATTGTGAATAACACCATTTGCACTTTTGATTTGGTCATAGTTGGTAGGACCTCGAACAAAATTCAACATCATTCATAAATAAAATAACTCTCCACATGTTGGATATACATAATAAAGCCTTCCAATAGTATAGCCACACTTTCTTTTTTACCAGATTTTTTCTTTTTTATTATAAAAGAATCTTGGAAACTCAAAATATATCAACTCTTTAGCCTCCGAGTAACTATTATTAGCATCCATCCATGCACTAAACATTGATTGATCAATCCCAGGTTTTGACAGAATATCATCAATATCTTCACCATCTTCATATAGAATTGGATTCCGACCAGGCAAATGAAAGCTCAATCTCTGTACAGCAGATTCTCTAGAATGAATGGGTATGCAAATATTCTCCAAACAGCTTCACATGGGGATATATATCTACAATCAAGATAGTTTTTTATTTCATCAATAACTTTATTTGAGCATTCACTATCATCAGCATTATCTAAAATAGCAGTGACGCGATCGTAACCCTTGTTTATATATTTGAAGAGATACTTAATTTCTCTTCTCTGATTACACCACTCAACATTCATGTGTGCTTGATATTTCATTAGCAAAGAAGGATTATAAGGAACAACATAGCGATTATCTAGAGCCATATTTCCTTTTTCAGTATAACAACCAGTCTTTCTTCTTCTATATATTGGATACCCTTCAGCATCAATAGTTGTTAAATCAGCAAAAGATTTGGGATAGAACTTTGAACAACGACCTTCTTTCATGCATGGTGAAAATATATTTGCAGAACCGCATGAACCATGAAGCATAAATTTTTTTACAACCTTGTACAAATCTGGATGCTCAAATTGATTAGGAATCTTAGCACAAATTACTTTATCTATATTTTTTGGATCTGGGAATTCACTTAAAGAATCCAAGAATATCAAAATATGAGCATGTGGTAGACCTCGTTTCTGAAATTCAATTGTATGAACATCTGCACATAAATCATAATATAGTACATATTAGCAACTATAGATATATTTGATGTTCTTAAAATAGTATATACTTTTTTTTTTAATGTACACCTTACCAGCAACAACTTTACCAAAGAATCTTTCTTTTTTCAAATCTTTAATTAGCATATCAAGCTTCATTTTGAACATTCGACAAACAATGTCATGACGGTCTACTGGTTTGAGATGTAAAGGGTCTAAGAGTCGCTTGATCTTTGGCCGTTTTGAATTACATGTGAAAGTGATGAACAAATCTGGATAACCAACATGACCACAAATTGCAACACAATCATGGTATAAGCCATCCATATAACGCCTACCTCCTATAAAACTTGATGGCAAAACTATTCTTTTTCCTATACTTGAGCCACTTGTTTGACCTGTAGATTTAGCATTTTTCAAACTCTTGTAATCTTCAGCTCTAAGTTTCTTTTGATGAATCCTAAAATATAACAAACGTTCTGATTCAATCATAGTGTAAGCATCCACTAAAAGTTGCTGAAAAAGTTTTTTAGAAACCAGTATTGTTGGAGCTTGTGTTTTCCTGGTTTGAAGCCTAAATACAAAAAATTGTCGCATGGTCAATTTGCTCCTCTTGTTAGGTTTCAAACTCCCGATGATTTTATGTTGAATATCAATTCTATAGCCATCTTCTCCATATGAAAAAAGAAGTGGATATTGTAAACCAAGATAAGCAACATGAATCTCATTTATACGCTTTAAGCGACCATCTTATCTTTCTAAGATTATATCTCTGATTGATGAAAGAGAATCAATATCACCAACAACTAAAGCTGCCACTTCAGAAACATCAGGCAAATTATAAATTTTTCCATCTTTTTTCCTTGAACTTAAAAGCTTCAACCTTACATGTTCTGTATTAGAACCTGCGAATCTTTCTCTCGCCATTCTAAATGATTTTGCCAAAGCATTATTCTCATCTAACATCTTTTGTAACTTGCCAACAATTTCAGGGTCAATAGCATATTTAGAATCATTTGACCTACAACATCAATAAAAAAGAAGTAAAAAAAATAAGAACTTCTATAGCTAAACAAAATGATATAGAAAATAGACAGAAAATATAAATGAAAAAAACAAAATATTAGTAATTGAGTTTAGATAAAGCAAATTACCTAAATGGTGCTATCCTATTATTTACTTCGTTTTTTGTGTCATAGATATACAACTGAGCAAATTTAGGTTTTTCACCGGGCATAGGCATTAAACTACCAATATAATAAACATTTTCTCCACTAATCTTGTAGACCGTTGGAGCACGTCTACGGCCTTTGTTTATAGATGAGTCCACCTTTCCAGCAGAAGAAGTAAATTGCAAACATTTGATTATATGCTCTGATATTATTTTGAAAATTCTTGTAATGCTTTAAACCATAGTCATAAAGTAACTCTTTTAGAACTTCATGAGGCTCTGTTAGAAAAGGCAATTGCACTTTTCCTAAACTGCAGCATAGACTAAACTCTAGAATGATATAATTTCTATTTTTTCGATTTCTTTCATCATACCACATTAAAGCACCACACTCTTGACAAATTGAAATTGAATCACCGAAATCAAAATAATCTGCATTATATGACAATTTTTTCTTTAGAGTGTACAATACAAAAGGAAAAGAATATTTATAGGTAAAAAGTAACATTTTACCTCCATATGTGAACTGAAAGTTATTTTCTTGGTGACCATTACCTGTATCATATCAAGTATAATATTTCTCAACTAAATAAATTTAACTCCAAAATGAAATATATAAGGTCCCACATCGGTTGGGGAGGGGAACGAAGCATGCCTTATAAGGGTGTGGATACCTCTCTCTATCATGACGCGTTTTGACGAGTGAATGTGGGGGGCTTCGGCTATCATCTCTATCGTCAAAGACAAAACTGTGAGATCTTGTGTGCCAAAACAGACAATATCGACTGTTACACGAGTGAGTGTGGGTGAAAAAGAATGGATAACAGTACTAATAGCATAAAAAAAAATAATTTATTATAGCAAACTCACCAGAAATATCATCATAGTTGAAATCATAATCAACTCTAACAGAAACTAATTCATCTTAAAAAAATAACTTCATTCCATTGATTACATGTTGTCCAAAAGATAAATAATAACTTGAATGTGTCATGGATTTTTTTATATTTGAATAATCTTGACCAACAGAAACTCCATATTAAAATGCAATTGGATTAAAAACAATAAATAGCAATTAATAAAATTTATATATATTTTGGCACATGTGTATTATTTTATATATTTTTAACGTATATTTTAAATTTTAATATATATTTTATATAAACAATTTATTTGATAATTAATTTAATAGACGTTTTTTTTTGTATATTTTAATTGTATTTTAAGGAGAGATAGAGTTAAAATCCTCATTCATATGTACAATTTGAAATCTTCTATTTTATCTAATTGAAAATTTATATTAAAACTTCGAAAATTATATAAATTCTTTGAAATCAACTCTAAAATTGTTTTGCCATCTTTAACATCGTGTTTTGGCTGTGTTTAACTGCACCAGGGCATTACTCATTTACTGTGAAATATTCAAGCCTAAAACACAATTTTGCTTTGTGCGCAGGCCAACTCCGAGAAGCAAAGAAAACATCTCAAAAAGCAAATTTCAAAGAAGAAGAAGGAGGAGGAGGAGAAGAAGAAGAATATCAAAATCAAGTAAGCGATGAGCAGCATCGGAACAGGTTACGACCTATCGGTCACTACTTTCTCACCAGATGGCCGCGTTTTCCAGATCGAGTACGCCGCCAAGGCCGTCGACAATAGCGGGTAAACCCTTCTCCCCCCCCCCCCCTTTTTTTTTTTTGCTCTCATTTTTTATTCATAAAATTGCTTTTGAAGGTTTTGCCTACACTGAAATCATCGATTTTAGGTAAGGGTTTTGGGGAAAAGGGAATTAGTGAACAATTGTTCATTGGTTAGCTTGGTTTTCTTACTTTGTTTAGGAGTGGGTTTTAGCTGTTTTTTTTTTTTTTTTTTTTTTTTTTTTTCTGGAGTAATTGAATGATGGTAGATTTTGATTTTCGGTTTTGAATATTTTTTTTTTGTGTATTGCGATCTTTCAATTACAACATTGTTGTTGCAGGACTGTTATAGGGATCAAATGCAAGGATGGCATTGTGTTGGTAGGTTATTCTGATTTAATCTTTGTACTCCTTTTTGTTTTTGTCTTTCCTAACAAATATAAACTAATAAAAAAACTTGGTTTTTGTTTTAGGGCGTGGAGAAACTTATTGCTTCAAAAATGATGTTACCGGGTTCTAATCGGAGAATACACTCGGTTCATCGCCACTCTGGCATGGTACTAAGTTATTTACAATTCCAATTTTTATACTATTTTGTACAGCTTGCTAGTAGGTTACTATTTTTTTGTTGTTACTCCCCCCGCCCCTCCTTTTTTTTCCAATAAAAAAAATCTAACGACAATAAATGGTTTACAAAAAATACACATTGTTGACTTGCTGGGTAGCTCGTATTGTAGTGTTGTGATTAGTGCAGTGGAGCATATAGGATTTAAGAAGTTATTGAAGGAGAACATGTGAATTGAGTGTGAAGAATGAAAGAAGTATGGGTAATGTCTGTATGAAAAATGTTAAATTAACGATGATATATCTTATATGAAAAATATTTGAAACGACCATATGTTCAATTAATTGGAAGTATTAGAAAGTTGTGGAGATCATAGAACTAGGTTATAATGTTGCGTTGATAGGGATACCTTCATGTGATTTACTTTTATTATTATTGTTTTATGGGGATAATATTGTTGCGTTGATAGGGATACCTTCGTGTGGTTTGTTTTCATTATTTTGTTTTATGGGGATAATATCAGCGGCTTCATTACTGTTGCTTTGATGTTTTTGAACCTTTTCTTATGTATGCATGAATCTTCTTCCAATTTTAGGCCGTGGCAGGGTTAGCAGCTGATGGTAGGCAAATTGTTGCGAGGACCAAGTCTGAAGCAACTAACTATGACAGGTTTATTACATTATCCTGAAATATCCCAACAAAGTCCACCCTGCCCTTATATTGTTATTCATTTTCTCTGATGCGTTCGTTTAAGTGTATTGTCTATACTGACTAAGATTGGATTGGATGTGTTATTGCTATTGAACGCAAATGAACTAATTGGAAATTTAAATCACTGGAAAGTGACTAAGCCTTGTTTTGGTTTTGATTCAACCAATTATTATTAATCTTTCTATTCTGCTATATTTTGCTTGACTTATTGTCAATGTGACAATGTATGATTCCCTGAAACTGATCGATAAGTATTTCAGATGCTGTTCAAATAACACAGTGATGATTTAGTTTACTTTATTGTTCTTACTTCTCAGGCTTCTAGTGATAGAATATAATCGAAAGCTAAACTCCTCATTCAGAAAGAAACTTTTAGTGGACCATTAAAATTATTGGTTTATACCCTAAAACATTCGCCATTTCAAACATCTATGATCTAACACATTGCTGTTGGTGGCTCTGGATTGAAATGAACCATATCATGCTTGGGTTTTCAGTACTCATGCATTTTCATGCTTTAGATTGAATGTCAGGATTGAATCACTATGGGATAAGAGAACTAGTGTAGTAGTGTTGAACGGACTACGTTTGATGTGCATGCTAATATTGTGTTTTTACCCATTTCCTTGTGTGTATAGTGCCAAGTTAAAGATCAATATCTTGCCATTACATAATATTCACTTCTAGCTTATTTTTCTTTGCAGTGTGTATGGAGAACCTATTCCTGTTAAGGAACTTGCTGAACGCGTGGCTAGTTATGTGCACCTTTGCACACTATACTGGTGGCTCAGGTTTAGTGAAATTGATTCGCATTACCATTTTAAGCTGTACTTTTTCGTATTTTTTACATCAATAACATATTGTTGGCAATTTCACAGACCTTTTGGATGTGGCGTCATACTAGGAGGTTATGATAGAGATGGACCACAATTGTACATGGTTGAACCTTCTGGCGTTTCCTATGTTAGTGAACCTTTTGTTGACAACTTCTGATATTATCTTTGGCAATGCCTGAACTATTGAGGTTCCTTTTCTTTGCAGTTCCACATACAGCTTTTATACTAATTTGTTCTTGTTGCTATGTTCTAGAGATATTTTGGTGCTGCAATTGGGAAAGGCAGGCAGGCTGCAAAAACGTAAGGGAATTAACATTAATCATAATTATTATATTCAATAATAAATGTAAAATTAAATTTTTCCTTTTAATTGTTTTTGGTATGGAGGTTATCCTCCTTTCAGTTTCCATTGTTGGCTTTCTCTTGGCATAGGGTATGTTTGGTTGCAGGGTAAATGATATAGAAAAACATTTGTTCTGTTTAATAACTACTATGTGGAGTTGCTATTATATAGAATCTTGCTTTGTGAAGTTTGATAGTAATCTGCTGAAGGTAATAAAGTGGGAGGGTAGACCTTCCCTTTTTTCTCTTTATTTTTATTGCCAGTGTAAAATTTTTCAAACTGATCAAGATATGCTGCAATTTTTTCCGTCCTCTTTTTGTACTGTGGTGTGTACTGTTTGAGTTGAATAAACATAAATGCAAGAAAATACTAATGTGAATTAGAATCTTACTCCTTGATGGTTTGAACATTGTTCCCCATGCAAAATCTCTTCAACTGTTGTTTGAAGGATTCCTTCTGGCATCTTCATCCCATATCCCGAATACTGAAAATAGTAGATTTGTGATCAAATTTAAATTTTAATTAGGTTGTATTGAAAAGATTGATTACAGGGTGTTCAAGTGGCAATGGAAGTATGACCAGTATGTGTTTTTTGCCTTTGTAGTTTAAATTCAATTTCGCCTTTGGGCTTAACTTGAATCAGCCTTTTGGAATATGGTGGGTGTTTCTTATCTTTTTTGCTATCAGCCATGAAGGCTTGCTCAGTGTATGAGGATTCTGTCATTGTGCAGTCTTGCTGTCTGGGGAGGGTATAATAAGGTGTAAAATATATTATATCTAGGTAAATAGGGAACTTTAGATATTGCATGGAGCATGGGAAGCTCGAATTTTGTTATTCTTGCAATATTTCTTTTATTTTTGTTGATGGGTTGTAATTGATTTTTTCAGCCTTGGCTATATTTGGTTCATGTTATAACCTTCGAAGATCTCACCATGTTTTCTTTCTTGATCTGATTCAAATTGGTCTCGAGATAGCCGACTCATTCTGTAAGATATTAAATTTTCTTGTTAAATTATTGGCAGAGAGATCGAGAAGTTAAAGCTTACTGACATGACTTGCCGTCAAGGGGTTATTGAAGTAGCCAAGATGTAAGTACCGTGATTATTAGATATAGTATGTATAATCTGTGCTTAGTTTTTTATTTAGATGAATTGCCTTCTGTCTCTGATGCGTTCATTGATGTGAACATTTTAGTCCTTCAACTTTTGTCAAGCATTGACAATAATTTTCATTCTTCATTGTGTTGGAGCTGAAGTGCAATAGAACCAAACTTAGTATGGATAAGTTGGATTTTCCCAATCAAGAAATCTGATCAAATCAGTGATTTATCTTGATAATTGCTGGTTTTTTTATGAACAATTAAGCTACAACTCTTAAAGTCATTTTTTAAAAGTTCGGGAAACCCCTTGCATCTTTTAGAATCATTAAGAATTTTTCAACCCTCAATTGGAAGGAGTAAAATTGAATATTTTCTAAATTGAATATTTTACATGTATTGAGCTATAGAGATTGCAGATGGTAAAAGTTCCCTTTTTTGCTTCGAATTGTTTTAGTTGTCAGTATTGTATGGGATGGTTAGCTTTATAATCCAGTTTTCTACTCCATAATAAGGGAAGGATGTTTATTCTTGACATACTATTCTTTCTCCAAGTCAATGTCTTGATATGGATTGTTATTTACAACCATCTTTGTTATTTTTCTTCGCCAAACAGTATTTATGGAGTTCATGATGAGGCAAAGGATAAAGACTTTGAACTTGAAATGAGTTGGGTATGTGATGAATCAAATCGCCAGCATCAAAAGGTAAGGTCCAACTGTATGTATCCATATACTTTGTAACAGGTTGTAATTTTTGGGTTTAATATTTTGATCTCCTATCTGTCATTTTCTTCTCAAAGATCTTTGGGGGGGTGTACTTTTTGACCTCTCCATACTTTTTCATGTGTATTGTGTACTTTACATTTACTCTTTTTCTATTGTTGAGGGATTGAATCTGATGTCTATCCTTTCAAACACTTGCATCACATCCATCTTTTAGGATATGTAGTTACCGTGATCTAACTAATGATATGCTCTTGTCTAAACCTGTTGAAAGGTTTATAGGTGGATACACCTAGTTTATTAGTACAGAACCTTTTTGTTAGCAAAACACTCTCCTACTACACTACCAAAGGGTAGCTTTATGTTAGTGATTCGCTGTTCTCTAGCATAGCGTTTCTTTGTTTATTTTGTTAGCTTACATGCCTCTGAATTGATCATGTGCAGGTCCCTGATGAGCTTCTAGAAGAAGCTAAGGCAGCAGCCAAAGCTGCTCTTGAAGAAATGGATGCAGATTAGTCAGATTGAAATAGTTATTTAGTTCTAGAGATGTATTTCTATAACTGACCATTTCAGCATTTGGAACTTTTAAAGGAAATGTAATGTTGGATTTTCTATGCTTGATTATTAAACGTCCGAGTTCCTATGGATAAATCTTCTGAAGGAAGTACTTTAGATTCTGGCCTTCGGTTGTTGATTTTATGTTTGCATTGTGTCTTCTTTGCCCATGTTTACTCAACTTACCATCAAGTTTGTTTTCTATATGTTGGAAACTTGGAATGCATTTTCTTCTGGACAGTTCTTGGGTAGGGCGAAGAAATTTGGATTGGAAAAGGTTTTCCGTGCAGGACACTGGCTTGCCTAGGATGGAGCTTATTATATACAGGTGAAAGAAGGGGGAAAGAAATGGGTGTGTAGTGTGTTGAAATTACACTTGAGGGTTACAAACTTAATCGAATTTCATGTACGAGAATATGGTCAAATTTTCGGGTTTATCTATCTTTTCTTTTCCAAGTGATGGGTTGTTTGATTGTTAAGGTCCTTGTACCAACTAGGCCCTAAAAAAAAAGAGGGTCCTTGTACCAACAAGGATGTTTGTGATAAAAATATTAATATCAATGTTCAAAATAACACTCTACTTACCAATCTAGTTAACATGAGAAACTTTGAATAACACTAACTACAATGAGAAAGTGATGCTGTGATTAACATTTAAAAATAAGTTTAGTCAATTTGAAAAAAATATTTTACCATGGTTTTAAAAATCAGTTCAAATTGATCGGCTGAACTGTAGATCGAATCAACCTGTAAAAAACAGAGGTAATTGCAAAATCGGATGGTTGAACCGAACTAGAAACCGTGAATAGTGAAGAATTAGTAGGCCGCTAGAGCACCTAGGCGGCCAACTCAAATTCTTTGTCGCACTCCACCGTTGTCATCATCGGAGCAGTCTTCTTTCCAGTTGATGTCATTGTCGTCCTCCTCCATCTGATCCTGTCTGCTCATTCATTCCTCTCTCAATCTATTCTCACTTTCTCTGTTCAGAGCTCCTTCTCTGGTTCTGCCTTTCTACTCTAGGGAAGGTTGAAGAACGGACAAAAAAAAAAAAAAGAAGAAGACATGCAACACCATGACAGCGTGCAACTTGAAAAGATGAGAAGGTGGAAATTATGTTTTTCCATTAGGGTAATTGGGTCAGACTCAAAAAGTGATTTTTTTTTATCAAACAATGTCACTAATATTCTTTTTAAGACAAAACAAGAAATACAAACACCAAAATATTAGTTAAGAAAGAAACTTTAAGTATTAATTATATAATACCATATTTGAGATACGTTGAGTCCTTCGTCTTCCACGTATCATGTTTGTATCCGTGATATGTTCAAATGTGCATGTCTCTTATCTCGTGTAGTTAATATATAATAGTTGATTTAATAGCTAATTTTAAATGTACACATACTATTTTTTTTCTTAAATTGAGCTTAGCTAACTAGTATTTTGAGGGTACTATCTAAGAATTCAGGAATACAAAAATTTTAATGAAAAAAAATGATAAAAAATTAAGAGTGACTTTGATTTGTATTTTTATTTCTAGTATTTTCTGTTTTTAGAATTTATAAAAAAAAAAAGTTAGGAGTAGAAAATAAAATTTTATTATTTTTACTATTATTTTTTATTTTACAAAATTCTAAAAATAAAAAGTACTGAAAATAAAAATACAAATAAAAAACATAAGTTTTTAATGCATGAAAAACGCAAAAAACCTTGTACTAATGGATATCCAAAGAGTTCTTCGGATACTAATTACAATCTTGCAAGTAGCATTTGCCTAGGAGTTTAGCTGTTCTTTCTTTCAAATTAAACTTGGGTTTTGCTAAGGAAAAATTTAGATCAAGTTCTTCAATCCTTACATTCATTTTATCTTATTTTTAAATAGGGACGGAACTAGATGAAATATTAGAGAAAAGTCAAAAATATTTACATAATAAAATAAAACTAAAGTAAAATTTTAAGAGGGGCTAAACTAAATTTTACATATAATTTACATGTAAAAAATTAAAATTAGGGGGCCATTATCCCCCTTTCTCTCTATGTGGCTTCGCCCCTGTTCTCAAATAAAATGATGACATCTAGTCAATTTTTCTTGATAGATGAATGTATATTTTTAGTTGTTAAATTATCTACATCATAAAGAAAAATTTTATAAAAGAGGATATAAAGGTCTTCGTATAATTTTTTTGCCTAAAACATGAACAATAAGAAGAAAAATACCAAAGAAGAGCACAAGCTATGGAGCTAAAGGATCACAACGAAGAGTTATGAATCCGGCTTTTAATAAAGCTTGGATATGCTTTTCAACGACTTGCACTCATTCAGGACCGAGTTCATCATTTTTGTTGAACAGGTCGTGAACCCGGGTAATCAGCGAACTTGTGACTCATGAGGTTCAGGTATTCCAAGCATATCAGAGGCTTTCCAAGCAAAGAGATCGAAATTTTTGTAAGAACTTAACGAGATCTGCTTTCAATTCTTTATCCAAGTTGGCTCCTATGCTTGTCATTTTTTCGGCCTGATCTCTAATTTGAACTTCTTCTGTCTTTTCCCAAGTCGTGGCTTTAGTTCTTCTCGTATTCGGACACCACCAAACTCAATGGTGTTGTCTTCTTTTCCCTTATTACCTCCAGGTAGGTTCAAACTTTCATTATAAGATTTTCGTGCCAATCTCTGATCTCCTCTTATGGTAGCGATTCTCTCTGAAGTCAAAAATTTCATGCAGAGATGAGGAGTAGAAACGATCATCGCGAGTTGGTTCAAGATTGTCCGACCTATTAGTGCATTATAGGCTGATGTTATATCAACCACAATGTAGTCTATACTTAAAGTCCTAGATTCCATACCTTTACCGAAAGTGGTATGTAACGGGATGAAGTCGAGAGGTCGGATGGGTGTATCTCCTAACCTGAAAAGAGTGTCAGGATATGCTCTAAGCTCTTTCTCTTCTAACCCAAGCTTGTCGAAGGCAGGTTTAAACAATATATCGGCCGATATTTCTTGATCTACCAGAGTTCTGTGGAGGTTTGCATTGGCTAGTATCATGGTAATCACAATGGGATCGTCATGGTTGGGGGGGTCACTCCTTAAGCATATACTTTGGTGAATGAAATTGTGGGTAAGTCGGGAGCTTCACATTCTCCACTGACTTGACAGGCTTCTTTAAATGCCTTTTACGAGAAGACTTTGTTATCTTGCCTCCTGTAAACCCTTCAGCTATCATATGGATATATCTATTAGGGGTTTGTGGTGGCCGATCTCGTCAACCTTTGTCTTCATCGCCTCTCTTCCTTTTTCCTTGATCGTCCGATCTTTTTGCAAGGTATCTTTCTAACCGACCTTCTTTGACCAATTTTTCTATCACATTTTCAAGTTGTAGCACTCATTGGTTGAATGCCCTATAGCTTGTGATACTCGCAGTATTCTATCCGACTTTCACCTTTCTTGTTCTTAATACGACGAGGTGGTGGAAGTTTCTCGATATGGCAGATCTTCCTATAAATATCGATAAGAGAAACTCTTAGAGGGATATAATTATGGTATCTTCGGGGTTTGTCCGAGCTATATTCGTCCCTTTTCTTTGCTTCATTCTCTTTCTCCCGAGCTTGATAAGGAGGATTTTGTCTTGGAACGGGTTCTATAAATCGAGCATTTTCTTCCATGTTGATGTATTTTTTTGCCCGCTCTTATACTTTGTACAGAGAAGTCAGATGTCACTTTGATATGAAATGAAAAAACGGGCCTTCTCTGAGGCCGTTAACTAGCCCCATTATTACTGCTTCTATAGGTAGATTTTGAATTTTCAAGCAAGCTTTGTTGAATCTTTTCATATAAGCTCGGAGAGTTTTTCCGACCTCTTGTCTGACCCCTAGGAGATTAGGAGCGTGCTTGACTTTGTCTTTCTAAATTGAAAATTGGTTGAGAATTTTTCTTGCAAAGTCGTCAAAGAGGTCACTGACCTAGGTGGTAAGCTATTGAACCACTTCATCACCGCTTTAGTTAACGTCGTTGGGAAAGCTTTGCAATGGGTTGCATCGAATGCATCAGCCAGATATATCCGACTTTTAAAGTTACTAAGATGGAATCTCGGGTTGGTCATTCCATCATAGAGGTCCATGTTGGGGTTTTTAAAGTTCCTGGGAACCCTAGCCCGCATGATTTCTTCTATAAACGAATCTTTTTCTCCGAAAGGATGTTCCTCTCGGTCTGCATTGTTGCTTCGATTTTGAAGGAAACCTAATTTCAACAGTTTTTCTCCTAATTCTCTTTGCTATCGCACCTCCCTTCACAAGTCTCTTTCAACTTCTCTTTATCGCTCTATCTCCTGCTCGAGTTGCTCTAATCGGCCATGATGCTCGTATACGAGTCCCATAATTTTTGTTGGGTGCATAGGTTCCTCATTCTCTGGTGGAGTATTTTTGAATTGATTCTCCTGGGTTGAGGGTTTCCCGATGTCCCCTCCTCATTAGGGCCACTTGCTCTATCATATCGTGGAGATATTGTGAGTGCTCGATCATCATTGTGAGGTTCTGGTTCTGATTCAGACACTGTATGTCCGTCTTCGAACTGATCATCCGCCATGGTTGGGTGTAGACTTCCAGGTCCCTAGCAACGGCACCAATATTCCGAGGGTTACTTGAAACTGGGTTGCTTTTGGTTCTGAACGTGAGGTCCAAACTCCTTCTGGGCAGCGTCTGACTTATGTTGGTGTCGAGGTGCCGCTGTCCGAGTTCCTCGTGAGGAGGTGGGGATGGTACCTGCAAGAGACTCCGATGCCTAAGTTAGCAAGAGTTTTGAGCAGATTTTAGTAGATTGGGTTCTAAATATACCTGAGGATGTCAATGTACTTATAGTAGAATTGATAACCACCTTTTAGAGTAACTCCACCTTTAATGGTAAATGATTATCCCTTTTATTAAAAAGGTTGTTCAAATCCTCCTTCTAAATGGATAAGAGATATTTTAAGAATCGGTTACTTACCTAGGTAAATGGAGCTGGACTCTTCTGATGTCCGACCTTTATGAGATCGGGTTAGGGTGAATTGAATTAGATCTCTTAATTGAGCTTTATCCATTTTGAACCTAACTAAGATTCTTGGGCCAGGTACAAACAGAAACTATTAAAATGATTTATTATATAAAAGGATACAAATTATTTTGCATGTTATGAAATGAATGTTTTTCTTTCATTTTCTTTTAATCGACTATACATTTAATAAATCAAGATAAAATATAGTGCTTAATTTATGAAGAAATAATTTGAAAGAAAAATACACACTCAATGATTACGATACAACAGAAAGAGAAAAGAAATCGAAAGAACAACTTTTACCCAAAGATATATTAGTTATTTAATAAAACTGTGACAAATGCTTAAAATATACTGTAAGTGAAAAAGTGATTTATACTATGCACAATGTTTATAGTAAAAAAGTGATTTATACTCTCAATGGAATGCACAATGCTAAATTGCTAATCAACCATAAATGTTTATAGCATCCAATCATACATATGACAAGTTGATCAAATTCTAAGAATACATATGATAAGGTTTTTACAGTCTCCAAAACAGAATAAAACTAAAGCAGAATACCCTTACAAAGTGAAAAAAGGGATGAAAGAAAAAACACTAAAAACACCAAATTTAAAAAGATACAGGGAGATCAAGACCAAGATACAAGTGCCTAATGGGCAGTGTGGATGGAGGCTGTTTTCTTAAAGTCAATCTTGTCAACCTTAACCTCTCCATCGATAAGTTCATATACGTATACCACAACACGCAGGCCATCAATGTCCATGAGGACGAAACTCGGATTCACATCATAAGTGATGCTGCTATAGGCGCCTGTTGCAGAACCAGGATTTATAACCACACCGCCTTCGTGTTTGTATGCGGTAAACTGATGTGTGTGACCTGTGACAAGGATGTCTACATCTAGCTGCCTCTGTAGCATTGCAAGTGAGTCTAGGTCTCCCCAGGGAATAACCTTCATAACCATTAAGATCAAATAATCATCATGTAGTTATAAATAATATGCAACAAATTTAGAATGAGATGTACCTTCCAGAACATATGAGAAAGTGACAATGTAATTGCACAATAAAGTGACACTTGCAGAATGAAATACAACCATTCAATATAGATTGAAAAAAAACATCACTGAAAATACTTCCCAAAACCCTTTTTCTCTTGGCTTAATATGAATTAGCTGATCATGAATATCAAAGTGAAATAATCTTCTCTAGAAAAGAGAATCCTAAACTGATTACTTGTCACAAAGCTAAAAAAAAACTAGAAATAAAGTTGGAAGGAATAGTAAAAAAGTGTTTAAGGAAGATCAGACCTGATGACCATGGCATAGTCCCAGCTTAAACTGACCAATGGTCAGTGTTTTGGTCTCTGGATATCTTGTATCTTCGTCATACTCACCACGAGTTATATGCAAGTCTGGACAAAGAGTCTTTAAGTAGTCATGAACTTCCTGAATATAATTTGCATAAAGTTAGCTTAAAAGTTCAAAGAAACTCGGGCATAAATATGTCATTGGATTAAAAGGCATGCAACTTGATGAAAAACTTCATTTCTCAATAACAAGTGTATATACAATAACTAAGACTTGTCCCACTAGGGTCAGCAACATAAGTCTACCTCTACCTCCGTTCAAGTTCTTTGATAATCCTCCTGGAAATTTAGTGCAAATTCTCGATGATGATGTAAAGGGGATGTATACACCCCATATAGCACCTTGTAGATAGTCTTTCTGTTTTTGGGCTTCGGCCCCGATTACCAACCAAAAAAAAAAAGGACAACCCTCCATTTGATCCACTCTATAAACTAGAGTGTCTACAAACCTTTTCCAAACAAGTCCTTACCACTTTAAACCAGCTTAATTTTGTAATGCATTCATTTTAATCATGTATAGTATAATGTGTCTACTCATCCATCTAGCCATCCTCATCTCTGCAACATTGCCAATTTAATAGCAATACAATAAAATTTACCCTCAAGCTTTGGTAGTAATATTTAATCCAGATATATGTGTAACACACACACACAGATATACCATGAAAATTAATTAGTTTTAGCAACCTACTTGATATCAAGCTCCTTGTACAGAGGTTAACAGAATATATATCAATGACAGGTTGAATTGCAAACCTTAGATCCATTAACAGCACATCCGATGTTACAAAAACAATAGGAGGAAAAGGGAATACAGAGAATAAAAAAATCTCTCAAGTTGGTCATTGGAAGTGGAGAACAATAATGCAAACTCCTCTTCACCATTACTAAGTGGCAATCAAAAACAGTCCATAGAGGTGGTCACTGATTTCCAAAATTTACAATTAATATGAAAATCACTAATTTTGTACGCAAATGCACTCAAAAAACAATAACATGCAAAAAACTCAAACAAGGTAAAATAAAGGATATCAGCAATGATTGAAACAAATTAACTTAAGATCAGTAACAATTGAATTGGATAGAAAGAGCGAGACCTTGATAGAAAGGTTCCCTGTACAAATAATGTGTTGGATCTTGCCAGGAACAAGCATGGATTTGAACTTAGCAGGGAGATCAGGAGCCCTATGTGGTATGTGTAAATCCCCAAGAGCCAACACCAACACCATCCTCAGTGATTGATCACAGATTCAGATTATTGATTATTGATTTAAAACCTAATTTTCCAGGGAATCCACCTGCACGCAAACATCACATCAAAATTGCAAACGAGAAGAAAACAAATTAGATTATTTGATTTGATTTGAAAGTGTGAAAGAGAGAGAGAGACGAACTTGAGTGGCTGTGGAATCAGACGCCGCCGTCATGATTGAGGGGTGGGGTGGTGGCAGCAGCGGCTGAGCGGCAGAATCAACACGCAGATACAAAGGAACTGACGAATCAAAACAAAAAGTTCAAATTGAAACGACTAAAACCCTCTATCTCCTAACAAAAAAAATTTCATCTTACAGAATCATTATCAATTAAATACTAATTAATTAATATAAGAACATTAATTTTGTATGAAAACATATAAATGCAATTATACAAAATTTTGTTCACAGATTGGATGACGAAAATTAATCATTGGATAAGATTTCGTATCCGCAATTTTTAGGGTATTCGATGGAATATCGGATATATCCGAAAAAACAGAAAAAAATATAAAATTAACAAAAAAAAATAATATAATTTAACAGAAAATTAATCACAAATAACAACAAAATTACATAAAATAAATTTAACAGGAACCAAAGAAAAACACATCAACACAGAGAACACGAAGAACAGAGAATGCAGAGACCAAAAAGTGAAGCAAAACGTTGAACAACACTCCAGGCAAAACCAGTCAACCAGATGCTGAACGGCAGATGGCGAACCGGCGGGAATGGAGGACGGTAAGGCGGCGAGAATGGAGGACGGAAAGGTGACGAGAACAGATGACGGCAAGGCAGCAAGAACTGATGAAGGCGATGCAGTGAGAACGGATGACGGCAACGCGGTGAGAAGCCCAGAACAAAGGACCGCGAAGCGGTGCGAACGGCGACGGAACCACGGTGGTGAATAGTGGAGGAACGCGATGAAGACAGGACGAACGCGAGGAAGAGAGGCGAGTGATCTCTGACAAGCAGTCTACTGTGGTGGTCAGAGAAGAGGGAGTCGCCGAGCGGGGTTGACTGGGAGTGCTGGTGTGGGGGTGAGACCCTGAGAGAGGTATCGCGCCGAAAATTAGAATTTTTTTTATTTAAATTAAATAAATCTAAAATTTACGGAAATACATAAAATAAAAAATATTTACGTACCACATGTCGGATACCGTAAAAGTAACTAAATTATATCTGTATCTCGTCTGTGAAGAATTATAGCATTTGAAGAACCGTTGAGTATTAAGTTGTGGAGTCGAATCAATAAAAGCATTATATACATTGTAGGTAATTTGTAGCAAAATATTTTTGGAGTCTTTTTGTTGTCTTCTAACAGAATTTTAGATATTGATAAGCCTTATTTTATATTGTAATATATGTTCTTATTTATTATGATTATTTTAGTTTCAAATGTCTATTGATTATATTTTAATTAGTTAGAGAGGTGCGTAAATTTGGTGGTGCGCACATCTGTTTAACTTTCATCATGTTTCAGAATCATCGACAGTTGGATAACAACTTAATTTGTAGTGACATACTATCCTTCATACAGTTCAGCCCATCAATTATTATCTCTGTTCTATAAAGTGCAGTTAAGCAAAACTATCACTTCAAATCCTCATATAGAAAAGTCTTGATAGCGAAGCAAGATTTCAAAACGAATAATGAATACTCGAAATGCATTCAAAAAATTGATTAGAGTATCAGTACCAAAATACGCTCAAACACAAAAACTATTTTTTGTTGTCTACCATTAGTATTTTAATGTGCCAGTTCTTCCTTTTTTTGCCATCAAGTGTTATTACCAAGTCTTTCATTTTTTAACTAATTTACATAAATATTTTATTGAAAAGATGAAGATAAATTGTTTAATATGATCAGTGTTTTTTTAAAGATAAAATTTTATTATTTAGTTTCAATAAAAAAATAATATAGTTTCCTAATATGAAAATAAAAATAAGAAGATTGGGTCTTCTAAGTTTAAAGAACCCAAATACGGTAAACAATGGTAAAAAGGGTCTGTTTTTAGTAAGTTTAAGTTTTTTGAGATTTTTTGATATGGACAATAAATAATTTATAAATATGATTCATATGAAATTTAATAAAAATAATATTTTTTTATATTTGTCACAAATATTTTTAAAATTCATTTAGTGTATCTTAATTTTTTTTTACCCTCTAAATTTATTGTACTCTACTACTCTCCTCTTTATCCACAGAACCACCACCACCTACTCTACTCTTTTCCGGTCTCAACTCATCTCCCGAAGTTGTTCTTAGCCTCTCTCTCCCCATCATTCATTCTCAGTATCTCACTTCTCTCTTCGCATCGTTCGTTCTCAGCCTCAGAGCATTTTCGTTCTTCTCTACCTTTGTCATGGCACCCACCTTGTTCCATCACCGCTGGGCGTCGTTGTTCTCATTTCTCGGAATCGTCGTTCTCACTCCTCAGCGACATCATCCTTAGCAGGCAGCGATGGCATGGGTCTCAGTGAGTCAACGTCATCATCGGTGCCGTGGTGCTCCGTCTTCCCTTCATCCTCCACTTCCAGAGTTCCAATAGAGAGCCTCAGCCTCCGGCATGAATTTGCTTCATTGATTTCATTTTTTTTATGTTCTTGTTATATGAATCTGCTTCATTGAACTTATTCAATTATTTTTTTTGTTCTGCTTATTTTTTGTTAAGATTTTTTGTATGAATTTATTTCATTGATTTTATTCAGTTAATTTTTTTTGTTCTGTTTATTTGGTTGTTTGAATTTTTTTGGGTTCTGTTCATAAGGGTTATAAATTTTAGAATTTAATTTTATAATTATAATTATAATTTTTGTGTTTATGATTCTGTTCATGATGTTTTAGTTTTATTTTTGTTCTATCTTTATTTTTTTTACTATTGTTTGTTTTTTTAATCTGTTTGTAAATTCAGAAATTAATATTGTGATTCTGTTTGTAAATTTAGTGGTCACTATTGGTTAATTTTGATTATTTAATTATAAATTCTAACTAATTTGTACTATTTTATTGGGTAATTAACTTAAGTCACCATAAATTACAGGTAGTATCAAATAGTCAAAGACATATAATGGATGAAAATACGAATAATGTTGTGATCATGTGGATGAAGATACAACTTCTGATGCGGTGGATATGGATCAATATCATATAAACTCTTGGGAAGATATTGGTAAGATCGATTTTTCGGGTTTATCTATACAAAATATTTATGAATTTTACTTTGCTGATCTTGGCTTGGCATTCGACTTTTATAATTCATATGCTAAAACGAGGGGTTTCAATGTGCGAAAGAGTAGGAGTAGAAAAGTTGATGGGAAAGTCATAGAAAAACATATATTTGTTCTTGTGAAGGCTATAGATTAGAAAAATAGAATCATCTGAAAAATCGAGTTAGGGAGCCAAAACCAAAGACAATTGTATGAGTAGACTTCATGTTTTCTTAGATATGATAACTGAGAGTTGGACAGTGAAAATATTTTGTGATGAACACAACTATGAGTTTGTTGTTCTAAAGTTAGCAAGAATGTTAGATCTCACAAGAAAATCACTGAAGCTAACATTAGTCAAATGAACCATATGAAAGAGGTGGAAATTAGCATACCAAACATATTCGGGTCATTAGCTAGCTAGTACGGTGGGTATGAGAGTGTTAAATTTTCAATTAAGGATATGCCCAATCAAATTGCAAAGTAAAAAAGACGATTACCTGATGATTGAAACTCTGCAACGGCTTACCTGAAAACGCTAGCAGTAAGAGATCAAAACTTGTTCTATAGTGTTGATAAGGGCAGAGAAAGGGTGTTTTAGCAAATTTTTTGGTGTGTTGGCCAGTGTCAGTTGGACTACAATCTGTTCAGAGATGTGCTAGCATTTGACGTCACATATAAGAAGAATAGATATAGATTGCCGGCGGTAATATTCTTGGGAGTTAACCACCATAATCAAACCGTTGCATTTGGTTCTGCGATAGTTTCGAATGAGAGAAAAAGTACATATGTGTGGTTACTAAAACAACTTCTCATAACAATGAAAGAAAATACACCGACTTAAGTAATTACGGATGGTCATCTATCGATGGCTATCGTTATTCAAGAATTGTTTCCCAATATACATCATAGGTTATATGCATGGCACTTGATACGTAATGCAACAAGTAATATTCACAAACCTCAGTTTACGAAAATGTTTACAAAGTTAATGCTAGGTGATTACGAAGTTGGTGTGTTTGAACAAAAGTGGGAGGAAAAGGTTGGATACTTTGGAGTGGAAGATAGCGAATGGCTAATAGATATGTATGGCAAAAGAAACATGTGGGCTACCATTCATATCCAAAGAAAATTCTTTGTCAGGTTTAGAACAATTTCGAGGTGTGAAAGTTTACATGCTGTCCTCAAAAGATATATTAAATCACGCCATAATTTGATAAAATTTGTTCAACACTTCCAGCGTTGTTTGAACTACATGCAGCACAGAGAGAATTTGGAAGACTTTAAATCATCAACTAAACAACTTGTGATGTAGACACACTTTCAACAATTAGAAAGGTCAACAGCCATCATTTATATCCAGCAAATTTTTATGTTGTTTCTTTCAATGCTTTATAAGGCCAGCACATTGAAGGTTATATATGAAAAGGAAAGTAGTTATTGCAAGATATATCAGGTGTCAAAATTTTATAAGCCTAACATGATATGGCATGTGTCTTTTCATTTAAGAGCAAGATGACTTTAAAAGCCCATGCATGAGAATGGTCTCCATAAATATTCCATCTAGTCATATACTTGCTATTTTGGATTTTCTAGACATTGCAGAACTGCCAACATTATTAGTGCTGTGAAGATGGACCAGAAAAGCTAAGGAAGCATTAGTGGATATGATGACATAGGCAGCTTAATGGAAGATTCCTTAGCTATCAATTGGCGTGCATATTTGGCACATTGGTGTAAACAAGTTATGAATGAAGGGTTCCTAAAAGGGGATCTATTTAATAAATCATGAGATGCATTGGTAAATATACTTTTATGGATTAGGGATCATAATGGGGAGGATAACATGATGGAAGGGCATGCGAAATATATATATGAAGGCCTTGAAAAGAACGGAAGTATTGAGACAGAGACCACAAGGAAGCCTAAGCGTTGTAGCTACTGTCACAAGGGAGGTCATAACATAACTATGTGTTCCATGAGAAAAATGGATGAAAGGACTCCCCAATTTGATGGTGACGGTGAGGAAAATAGTAAGGGTGAAAATTACTCCTTCGTAGATGTTGAAAGTGATAAGTATGTTCACACTGAATGGTTTGATGATGAAGATATAAGTACAATAAATTTGTTGAGTATATTTTGTTACGTATAATATTGTATGGTAGTTCATTGGCCTTCCTATTTGTAATTTTGATCCAAAAATATTTAGATTCTTCAATGTATTACGAAGAGAGTGGTGGTGAGACAGACTCCTCAATGAATTTCGATTCTGATGGTATAAAATGTTTTAAATTTTATTTTTTACTTTTTATTATACTTATTTTATTTTTTTTAAATGTAAAAATATATCTTTTAAATTTCAAGGACAAATGATAATGATGAAGTAGAGTTATGAACCATCCATTGCATTAATCAAAAAAAGAGTTAAATTTTTTTTTTTTTTTGTATTTTTCTGTTTTTATAAATTTTGCTTTTGGAACATGTTTATATCACTTTAAATCTTTAAAATTTTAGAACAGGTGAATGAGTTATTCACTTTATATTTAACAGGGTAAATGAAATTTATTTTATACGAGTCAGATCTACTGCTGCTGGTGTTATTATTTCTTAAATTTTCTTTATTTTCTTTTAGTTATTGGATTGCTTTATCTGTTTAGGAGATATCTTTTAGTTATGGATAGGTGCTAGGGCATGTGCTATTGGCTCAGATTTTGTGCTGCCATTTGTGTTGCAAAGTTACTCAAGGCTGATGAATAATGATGAAGTTCAATGACAGATTCGGTGCATAAATCTTGCAATAATTTTTTGTTCCCAAGATGTCTATTCACCCTCTTAGAATGGCTAATATATGGTGGAAATTCAGGTGCAGTCGACTTCACATGAAATTGATATCTGAGAGCCGTTAAATGATTTGACTAATTTAACTAAATTTTCATCTAACAGCTCTCAAGTATCAACTTCACGTGAAGTCGATTTCACCTGAGTTTTTTTCCTAATATATAGGATACTGTTATATTAACATGATTTAATTGCTTGGCTTTTTGCCAGCATGATAAGATGGTATAGTATCGTAAGTATTAGATATGATCCCCATCTAAATCACGCATGCGGCTTGTTCTATATATGATATTATATTATATTATATGTTGTACCAAGATATTTTGATATTTTCTAATAATTTGTTATAGCCTCCGTCTCATCCTTCTTAGTTGATTTTCATTTTTCACTCCAGTTTATTTCTCTCGGATCTTATTGCTGGTTTTGTTTTTAACGGATACAAATGAGTATATTCCTAGACATTCTCAAGTTTTACGAAACGCCACATGCAATACGTACTTTATTGAAGATATAGTATTTGAATGTACACCATCTTATTAAAAGTGAATAATAGCACATCAAAAATTGAAAAGTGTTAAAATAATAGTATTTAAATGTACATCATCTTATAAATATTTATTTTTCATCTTCCTCTTTCTCTAATTGATGATGAACCAATAAGGTCTCAATGTCACCAGAGTTGCAAGGAATGATAATTGCACCATGTTGATCAAAACCATACTCTTCAGCTACTCTCTCCAACAAGCTCAAGAATAATGTAGGGTTTCTCAAACACCTCAATGGCACCAAGAACCTCTTTGGTCCTTCAATAGTAACAATCACAGCAAAATAGCCTTCTTTCACATCCTCAGCCATTGATAATACTGATGATAAACTTGGTTTATTATTTTTACCTACTAGTAATAACACAACTTTATGAAGCTTTTCATTGGTTAGCATTGTACTGTCTACATCAATTAATCAATCTCTAGTTGAGCTTCTCGCAATTAAAGAAGTACTAACTAAAAGAGAAACCTGCACAGTGAGACAATTATTGGTAGCTAACAAGTACTAATTATTAGCTTGTTTCATTAAACGCAGTGAGTGATGCCAAGAAATGTAAAGGAAATATCATGCTGGAAATAATGTTATTTGATGAATTGCCACGATGTTTCGTAAATATTAAGCAACTAAATAATTTGAAAACTAGTATTAAATAACATAAATTGCAACAAACTATTAACTGTCTTAACTTAAAACTATTAAAACTAGATACTGAAAACTAGGGCATACAAATAACAAATAAACTATGGTTGGTTGAGTTCGTTGAATCGAAATCTATGCTCATTAGCGTTGTCCATAACTGTCTTTCTCAATTCATTGGAGGGTCCTAAAACCAAGTTTATGGTAGTTGTGATTAGCATCTGATTTCAGAAATCTAAAAGCAACAAACAAAAAAAAGAAAAAGCAAATTCAAAATCAAAAGGTCACTAGAGAGCCAAATAAAAACAGCAAATAACAAGGTCAAACAAAATTTTTAAAATAATTAAAATAAAATGAGAGAGCCCAATAAAAACAACAAATAACAAGGTCAAACAAAATCTTTAAAATAATTAAAATAAAATGATTGACATTATCATCTTAAGTGGTATCTTAGGATTGACATTGTTCGACAAGACCAATCATCCATTGTTATCAGAACTGGACCGGACCGACCGGTTCGACTGAAAAATTGGTAAACTGATAGTTTGGTCGGTTCAGTTAGTGAATTAAACCGAACATGCAATTGAACCGGTCAACGATGGTCAAATCCATTGAAAACCGGTCGGTGCGCGCTGCTGAACTATTGTAGGAGCTCCGTGACTCCGTCCACAATAATTCCAAAAATAATTAAAATAAAATGATTGACATTATCATCTTAAGTGGTATCTTAGGATTGACATTGTTCGATAAGACCAATCATCCATTGTTATCAGAACCGGACCGGACCGGTCAATAATTTCAAAACTGCAATCAGGTAGATTCAAACACGGGGTAGCAAACAAGCAACCCCTCACGCTTGCTGCTGTATCATCTTGCTTCTTAATAATATATGTGACAAAAACTAAATATATAATAAACCATGAATAAATTTTTATTTTTTCAACCCTTTTAAGTATGGATGGACATGGATACCAAACAAGTGACAACACATAATATATATAAACGTATTGATATATTGATATTGATAAATTGAAAAAGTATTTTGTACTAGTGACTAATTTATTATCTGTTTTTGCACCATAAATTATATCTAAGAATTGATATTTAATTATCATTAATATATATTTTGAAAACATGCATTTAATTTTTTATTTTATTTTATTTTTTATAATTTTATATTTTTATTTAATTATGACCGGGTCAACCGAGTAGATTAGTGATCCATCGGTTGAACCAGTAACCCAATAACCCAGTCCTATGATCGGGTCAATTACCGGTTTGATTCTGATAACTATACAATCACCAAATAAGTCACCATCTTCAAAAGTACAAGTTTCAAAGTATGTTGAAGAAATAATATCAGATAAAACAACAACCTACACAAACAAATAGCATTATTATTTACAAAGAGATATCATAGAGAAATAGCCACATCAATTGAACAGTTCATATTAAAACCAGAGTGTTGATAAATTCAGTCCGTAGATCCTTGCGCTCAAGTGGTACCTGATAACTCTAAAATGGTACCCTTATGTTAGAACACATCAAGAGTTTAACCCCCAAACCAAAAGAAAAGAGAAAAAAAATATAAAAAATGTAAATTTTGGTTAATTAATAAATAATTAACTAATAAATTGATTATGAGTCAAAGGGATTAAAAAATTAAAATTTATATTTTGAAAAAGTAAAAATAATTAGAATACGAATTAAAATGCTAATTTTAAAAATTTTAGTCCAAAATTGGGTCAACAGACTAAAACAAGTGAACCAAGCCCACATATATAAACCTTCAACTTAAGCAATTTCAGCACCCCTTCGTAAATCATAAACACCATCAACCATGCGCAGGGACAGACCCCCATGCAACAAAGAAGGGGCATTTGCTCCCACAAAGTTTTAAAAAAAATATTAATATTTATATACATTTGTCCTTTATTCTATTATATTTGTCCTAAAATATAATATAAATGATTTGTTTTGTATTTTTTGTTAAATTTTTTTTGGTTAAACTTAAACTATAATAATAATTATATCTTTAAATTTGAGTTAGTATAATAATAATAAATAAATAAACTCAAAAAATAGTGATAATTTTCATTATATTAATTAATTAGTTAATAATTAAATTAAAACTTATTTTTTTAATTAAATATTGCTTAAATTATTAGTAATTTTTTTAAAATTATTTAAGATAAAAAATATATTATCTACATATTAATATACCATATTAATATTCATCATTAAAATGGTCTTGATTATAATAATTATTTGGTTAAAAATTTTGTTTATACCATAAAAACTATAATAAGTAAACTTAATAGTTAAATATGAGATAATAAAAAATAAAATAATTATTTAAGAACACATATAAAAAAAATAATATTGTTATGTTAAAAATAAAAAAATATACCATTATAAATTATTATTTTTATTATTTTAAATATTATACTGTGTGTGAAATTATTTTTTTATTATTTCAAATACTATAATAAGTGATTATGTGTATATTTTTAGTTTTTATCAACATGTATAAATAGTTCTAATTTAAAATTTTAAATATATCTAAACTAATTTGGGTTGGTCGAATAAACTGTTTAGTCGTCCGCTTAAGCAAGTGTTAGGATTCGAATTCTATCTCATGTGTAACAACCCATTGGCCAATTGCAGACTCTTAAATAGAACTCAAATTTATGATGAATTAGTTCTTAACTTATTGGGTATTGTGGGAAGCCAAAGAAAATATATATCTATACCTAAACCTTATTATATTTTTGTCCCTATTGTAAAATTTCTCTGGGTCCGTCACTGGTCATGTCCTAAGAGAGAAGAGGAACTTTGGCACGATTCACTTTCTTCTTTTCTTACTCATAACTTTTTCTCCGGAGCTCCGATTGACGGGTCGTTTGTGGCCACGCGTTCATCTCGGAATCCTCTTCAGTCATATCTAAGTCTTGTGGTAAGAAACTTTGAATTTCTTATCTAGTTTTCTATTCTTTCCAATTTCGCATTATTAGGATAACTTGTTGAGAGAATTGTGATTTTGATGCTTTAGAGGAAGCTCAATCACAATCTCAAGCGGGATTTTTGTAACACCCTATTGCACAGAGCCTTATGCTTAAGTTGTAAAGTGAAGGTGGTGAGGTATTACGACCTATAAAAGTAAAATACGTACATAATATAGTTGAAAAAAAAAATTCATATATAGGAGTCTTGAAGAATAAGCTAAACAAAAGCAAAAATAGAAAATCGTGTCACACTCATACGAATAAGCATAAACCAGAATGGACAAGATCAATGTTAGGCTGAAAACATAACATATATATATATATCAGAGTTTTAAAACACAGATATCAAGCTCCAGATTTGACATGCGAAGCAAAGGACGGACAGAGTATATAATTACATATATATTTATACAACCCAAAATATAACTTAAACTATAGAATAAACACCTGTTTCTCCAAGTCAACCTCTAGGAGGGACAAAATAAGAAATATACATGCAGAGATTCTATAAACACATATACATGGCCTAAAACAAAATATGACAGTCCAAAAGATAGTTCTTCGCTTGTAAGGAAGGTGATAAACTCCAATTTTGTGGTTTATCTTGTGTAGAAATTGAGGGGTTTTATCAGTATTTTTTGCATTTATTTATATAAATTGCATGGTTTTGTGTTTTCTTCCTAATTTTGCTTCATGGTTTAAAACATGCTTTTTTTTACCTTAAAAATGCTATATTTTAATCCTCTTCCATTACCATTCGATGCCGTGATGTATTTGTTAAGTAGATTCAGGATCTATAGGGAAAAAATGGTCTAGAAGATGGAAATGAAGTATACACAAGTGGAAGGAACATGAAGAATGGAGCTTTGGAGGACTGGAGGCGACGTGCACGCGTGGCTGACGCGTACGTGTGGATCGTAGAAACTCAGATGACACGCACGCGTGATGCTCAGCACGTGACCTCATTAATGAAATCGTGGCTGGCGATTTCTGAGAGGTTCCAGGCCCAAATCCAACTTGATTCTGCATGAAAAAGACCCAGGAATTGAAGGGGAAAAGGGGGGGGGGATCCAATCATTCACACTTTACACATAATTTTAGCTAGTTCTTGGTTCTTGTTTTCTAGAGAGAGAAACCCTTACTTCTCTCTAGATCTAGTTTGTTTTTTATCCTCCTTTGTTGAAATTCTGAATTGGTTTTGTTAATTTCTAGTTTCAATCACTAAATTTGAGTTCCCTAGTTATAATTTTGTTTAGATCTTATGTTGAATTCATGTTTTCTTATTATTTTCTCTTTTCTTCCCATTTTATGAACTTTGTGGATTTTGAATTTCTACTAGTGTATTGATGTTTTCTATGATTGCTAGTGTTATTTGAGTTGTTTTCTATTGATAATTGTTAGAGGGTATCTGTGATTTCTAATTAAATTGTAATTTAAATATGTCTTTTATTAATGCATACCATGTGTTTGATGAAATATTTTCTTTGATTATAGAGTAGTTTTCTGTACTCTTGGCCTATGCTAAGGGGATTGGGTGAACTTGAGTCATTGGGTCTAATTGATTTGGTGATTTGAGAACCTTTGTGGTCAAACTGATACCCATTGACACCAATCTACTAATAAGTCAATTAGTAGTTGGATTGAGGCTTATGAGTTGAAATTGATCAAGTCATTTGACGTACTTCAATCTTGAAGTAGATATTGTACGTACTTCAAGCATAGAGGTGGACTTAATGAGCTTGGTTCTTCATAATTGTCAAGATATGGTTATTAGACAAGGATGGTGACCCCAATTCCCATGCCTAGCCAAGAGTTTCTTTTGTTATACATATTTGAAATCCCAAAAATCCCAATTGCTTAATTCTTGTTTTAGTTTGGTTTAGTTTCTTACCCTTTAAGATTTCCTGCATGTTAAGTTTAGTAGTTTAAATTCTTGTTTATGACTCCCAACCCCAGAATTCTAACCAATATTGATGCACATGTTTGCCCATTCTTTGTGAGACGACCCGAGGTTTGAATACTTTGGTTACTTTATTGGGGTTGAACTTTGTGACAACCATATTAAAATTTGATTTGAGGATCCATTGTTGGTTTAGAACTATACTTGCAACGTAACTATTTTTCTGAAATTCTTTACCAACGATAATCTTCGCATCAAAATTTTGGCACCGTTACCGGGAAATGGTTGCAACGTATGCCTTGATATTGGTTATGTAAATATATGAATAATGTAAATACTTCACTTGCTTTCATTATTTTGTTTGTAGTTTAGATTTTTTTTAATGCATGAGTTATGACTCCCAAGTTTAATGAGTCGGTCTCAACCGAACTCTAGCTTAGTCGAGCTTGATCTTGAGATTGAAAGAACTTTGTTACACACTCAGCAAGTTAGACGGTGGTTGAGCTACATGACTAGTGCTTCGGCCTCTCTTAAGGGACCTTCCGAACCACTAGATGGAACTGAGAGCGACTTGGAGTCCACAACTTCCTATTCTTCTGTTGACACCACTGATACATCTTTGCATCCTACAGGTGAAAATTTCATGGCAGAGCTACAACGGATTACCTTGCACGAACAAGGGGCTATGGATCTTATTCTTCAACCATTGCAAGCTAGGTATCCAAATCTTGATCCGAACTTTGAGTTGAAGAATAGTTTGATTAATTTGCTTCCCAAGTATCATGGACTTCCGGGCCAAGACCTCATTAGACATCTGAGAGATTTTCAAGTGCTTGTTCTACAGCTCGAGGGCATGGAGCCGATGAGATTGTTATCATGGTTTTTGCCTTCCCATTCTCTCTTGACGTGCAAGCAAAAGAGTGGTTCTACTCCCAACCGGATGAAGTGGTGACCAAATGGGATTTGTTGAGACGAGAGTTCTTAGATAAGTTCTTTCTGCCGGAGAAGACCGACTACATCCGGAAGGAAATTTCCGGTATAATGCAAAAAGACCAAGAGATACTCTTTGAGTATTGGGTTCGATTTAAGAGGGTGTTGGAATCTTGTCGACATCATGGATTGGACACTCACTTGCTCATTGATCAATCTTCATGGCAACAACATCCGTTCATTTCTATTAGCTTTATTGTCCCACTTGAGTATGGCTTGCTTGAAACGGATGGTCAACTTAGGATGCTTTGTAGGATGAAGCGTAAGAGAAAGATGTTTCGTGATTGGCGTTGTAAATCAAGGCTCATTATGGTTGATACATCAAACATGAAATATAAAGGTTGGAATAGTGCTCAACTAGATGGGTCTAGGAGGATTGTTGGGCATTTCATTGAGAATTCATCTTGCTTGCCACCCGGATAGAATAATAATGACCAACTTCAAGACGGGTGTGAAAATAAAGTGTGGGATCCCGGATTACAAGAAGAGGATCGACTTTGGTAGCCCCAAGCTTGTGAAGAACTCCACCAAGACTTGGTGCAACTCATGAGAAATCTTGGGGCATAATGGAGAACCAAGCATTGGTGGGAGTTCCAAGAAGAATTTAAGCACAAGCCACCTTGAGAGGAGCTCCCCATAAGTCCAAATTAAGGACAATAAACAAAAGTGCTAGGTGGGAGACACCCCACCGTGGTAAACTCTTTTCATTTTTCTCTTTTGTAAATATTGGTAGAATTAGTTTAATTTCATGTTTGATTAGTTTGTTGAGTTTATTTGGTAGTTTAGTATGTTGAATAAGGTTTTAAGGTATTTTGGTAGCTGTTTGGAGGTTTGAAATGCTTGGTTTGGTGCAAAAATATGAAAAAATTTGAAAAACAGAGCATCAACCCACGCGTACGCGTACGCGTGAGACAAGCATTTTCGACCATCCACGCGCACGCGTCACCCACGCGTACGCGTGGATGCAAAAATTTCACCTCCAAGCCATTTTCCCGAGAGTTGTGCCCACACTGCGCGAACATTGTGCCTGAGGCACAAAATCACCCATGCGTACGCGTGCCTTACACGTACGCGTCGTCTCTCTGGTTTGCCATGCACGCGTACACGTGACCCACGCGTACGCATCAAGTCCATTTCACCTCAATCCACGCACACGCGTCACAGACGCGTACGCATGGATGGCCTTCTCCTATCATCTTCTTTTCTCATCCTCTTCCCATTCCTTTCCTTCTTCTTTCTTCTTCCATTCTCTTACCCCTCATCCAACACTACCAAACACCATCCATAACCATTTCTTTTAGTTAGATAATTAGTTAGTTGTTTAGTTAGTTTATTTTTCATTTTAATTTTTGTTTTTCCTTATAAGTGTTGGATTATTCATCTTGTTTACTGTGTATTGCTACTGAGTACTTAATGGGATGTTAGTTTAACATCCTTGTGTTAATTGTCATAGTTGGATCCTTTGTTGAGGTTGTAATTTATTACTTGGTTTTGAATTTTTCATGTTCAACCTTTGAGAACACCAAGCACATATGACTTTGCCTTCAAGCTTCTAAATCTTGTTGAATCACATGATTTGGCTACCATGTGATTTGAGTCCTTTTCTTGATTAGGCAATTTCTTGATGGATGTTCTGCATTTATCTTAATGCATTGTGTTCATAATCATATGCATCCATATGTTGTTTTTGGCTTGAATGCTTTCATGCTTCTTTACTGCTTGTTTGGTTGTTTTAACCCACAAGTTTAGAGCATCTCAAGCACATTAGGATGAGTGAAGTGCATGCTTCTTTTGTGACATCACTTTTTATGCTAGTGTGTGTTCTAAACCACGCGTAATTTAGAATTCACACACCTATTTGTCATTAATGTCACACTAATTCACTCACTCAATTCTAGTGATTTACCTCATACCAACAATGTATGCTTCCTTGCTTTTGTACTTTCTCATCTTACGGTGTTACTTTCTATTTTTCATGAATGATGCACCACAAGTAAAAATGGAAGCAGAAGAGAGAACACACAGCAACCGGTTGACCTACCAGCTGAAGATAGCAATTCGGAGAGTCGCCGTAGCCCCTACTCATTTTTAGCATGCACCGAGTACGGTGCAAACTTTTAAGTGTGGGGAGGTCGTCCGACCAAATCGGCACTTTTGGGTGACAAGTTTCTAATTCCAACACTTGTGCATTTCATTTTTAGGTCTCTTTGGATTTTTAGTTTCATTTTCTTAATTTTTCATATGTATACATAATAAGCTTAGTCAAAATAATGAAATTTTTCAAGAAAATTATCTATAGGGCATTGACATTCCAATTGATTTGAGTGAAAACTTTTCACTGAACTTGCTTGAATTATATATATATATATATATATATATATATATATATATATATGTTCATGGATCTGGAAATTCTTTTTACTGTTCATGTTCTTATTTTTACTAGTCATGGTTTTTCCTGTATATATCAGAACAACTGCTCTTTAAATCTGAAAAGCACAGGCTGTTTAATTTTATCACTTAAAGGAACTGTAGCAGTAAGACCCTTGTTGATGGGCAGTAAGACTAATTTGACGATGTTCTTGAAAGTGATAAGATCCAAACGTAAGAACTCCTGGTGGATATAAAAAAAAAAAGAGTTAAAACCCCAGATCCAAAAATTTGAGTGATAGTTTAGTGATAATATTTATATTCTTTCTGAACCAAAGGAGGGCAATGATATCAGATTTTATGGAAATATGTCTAAACTCTTCCGCTCTCTTTCTAGACGCCTTTCTTTTTCCTCTCATTCTTCCTCCTCCACATCTCCAATCCATTCTTCCTCCAATCCTCTTACGGAGAAAGTGGCTAGACCTGACGAACTTTCTCCCAAACACAATATCTTTGAAGAAGAAGTTTGCTTCGAAGATATCAATCAAGCCATCGATAATTGGGAGATACCCAAAATACCCCAAGATGAGCTTTATGTCCCTGACGACAACAAAAGAAAATCAGACTATATCATCAAAACCGCTGAAAATAATATTCCTCTGGGACCAGATTCCGGTGAAGAATTCCATCTCTTAACCAAACAATCTGTCAGAGAACATGCCCGCCACTACAGATATCTTCACATAGGGTGTGTTCAAGTTGCAGTCAAGTCTCTCATCCGAGAAGGCTTGAATGCTTCCATCCTCATGTGTCTGAGAGATATTAGACACAATGATTTCCAAGACTCCCTTATCGGAACAGTTGAAACAAGTCTTGGACATGGTCCAGTTTATTTTAACTGTTTTCCTAACAAAACGGTCAGCTTATTAGACACCAACATCCTTGACTCTCTCTTCCTGAACATCCGAATTCATGGTCTTAACATGAAGGAAGGATCCATTCCAGCCGCTTTAATCTATAGGATTCAATACAAGGTTATGAATACTTGTAATTCTAGGGTCCTTCTTAAATCCCAAGATCGTGAAACTACTTTGTTTGTCACTGACATGACAAAAGCCAACGTCATGATTCCAAGGCTCATAAGGTGGGATGAAATTGATCTCCCCCAATCATAGTCTATTGACAGAGCTATCCCTACACAACCTAGACAAGCACCTCTCTTACGAGAAATAAAATAGGATGAATCAGAGAAAGTAGAAATTTTCTTCGACAGACGAAATTCTTTTTCCTCCAGGTCTGAAGCAGGGACATCTAATGATTTTGCTTCAGCAAGAAGGTCTTTTTCCGTAACTTCTCAATCTCAGTTTTCAAAATTCTCAAAACCAGTACATTCTGAAATCAATATTTCGGGATTTCAAAATAATTCAAACATTTCTCAACCAGTTTATCAAACCGATGATAAGCATTCAGATGATGATATTGAGATAGAATCTTCCATTCAATCTCCAACATACTCATCTATGCAGGGTGCTCAATATTCTTCTGTGAATAATGCCTAATGAGTAGCACATAATTCATCATAGATAGAGAAGCTTTACGTAAAAACCTTGATTCTGAGGAATATGACCTCCACAGAGAATGGTATTTACGTACGCATACAGCTGCTCAAATTGCATCATTCAAAGAAAAATATTACAATTTTCTAAAAGAAGTTAAGATGCATATTCCCTTCTTTGAATGGTTTCATGCTTATTCCATCAAAAACAATCTTGTTTATCCTTTCAAAAACAAAGAAAACTTGCTTTCAGCAAATGTTATTTCAACTTGGAAGGTTAAAGATGGGAATTTAGTTAGATCTGAGTTTCCTCCAAAAGGACCCTTTGTAATTTCAAACACGGAAGGACATAACCCTGTTATGGCCTCTCCTTTTAAATAAAAAAATATTGATGAAGCTGTCGCCCCAAAAGATATTAAAAATCTTATTGAACAATCAAATTACACCAATAGATTTTTACAATGTCTAAGTGACAACCTTTCATCTTCGGGATCTACTTTTTCTTTGAAAAATGTTTCTGAAGCCTCTACTTCTAAAAGTATTGAGAAACCCCTTTTTAAACCTTTTAAAATTAGTAGTAAGGCAAAGCAAAGTCTTAAAACTTCCATTTTAAAACAACAATCTGGTGATTCAGAAGTTATTCAAAAAATTGACCAACTTTTAAACCGTTTCTCTACTGTCCCTGAAACTCCTAACTCTGGTGAGTCTACTTCTCGTATTCAAACACGCTCATCCAAAGCTGTTAATGCCCTTTGTCATGAGTCCAATGACTCCTCCTCCGAACAAAGTGATGATTCCCACAAATCATCCCTCAAGATCAGCCCTATTCTGACAAACTCCCTAACCAAGTGGAAGGGTTTAACCAAACCCTCTGCGTATGGTTATAATCGTGTATCCGCTCCCGACCTAGCTCTCGAAGAAAGGGAACTAGGTTTTGTCAGCTTCAATGCCAATAATGTCTATGAATGGAACATAGATGGTAAAACTGAATATAACATCATGAGTATGCTTCAGCATATGACTATGGTAGGCACAGCCTATCAAGCGGCCCATGAGACTTCTGAGGAAGCAATAGCCAATGTTATTGTTTCCGGTTTCAGTGGCCAACTCAAAGGATGGTGGGATAACTACCTTTCAGATAACCAAAAACAATCAATCTTCTCTGCCATAAAAGTCAATGATCAGAATGAACCTATCATTGGTGATGACGGAGAACCCATCCCCGATGCTGTTAATACCCTGATCTTTACCATAGCAAGCCATTTCATTGGTGATCCATCTCTTTGGAAAGATCGTTCAGCTGAACTACTTTCCAATCTCAGATGCAAAACTTTGTCTGATTTCCGGTGGTATAAAGACACCTTTCTTACTAGGGTTTACACCAGAGAAGACAGTCAACAACCTTTTTGGAAAGAAAAGTTCCTTGTTGGTCTCCCAAAATCCCTAGGAGATAAAGTAAGGGACAAAATACGTAGCTTAACCCCGGATGGGATAATACCCTATGACGAGTTAAGTTATGGTCAACTGGTTTCTTTTATCCAGAAGGTTGCTCTAAAGATTTGTCAAGATGACAAAATCCAAAGGCAACTTGCTCGAGAGAAAAACCAAAACCGTATTGATCTGGGAACCTTCTGCGAACAATTCGGTCTTCCTGCTTGTCATCCAAGGAAATCCAAAAGACCATCCAATCGAAAAGTTTTTATTAAACCTAATCCTGAAAAGAATTTCAGAAGATCTAGAAAAGGTTTTCAAAACCCTAAAAATGAAAAGAGTTTCCAAAAGAATTTCCAAAATTACCCACAAAAGAACCCCATTATTTGCTATACATGTAAGAAACCTGGACATATTAGCAAATACTGCCGGATAAAAAGAAAGATTAATAATCTAAACCTTGATCCTCTGATTGAGGAACAGATTAATAATCTGATGTTAGAAAGTTCAGAAAATGATTCTGACCGAGAATCTTCGGATGATATCAATAACATTGAAATCGATGACATTGAATCATCCTCAGATTCAGATGTCAAGCAAATTGGTGTTTTATCCAAAGATCAAGATCTCCTGTTTGATGCTATTGAGGCTATTGACAATCCTGAACAAAAGAAAGACTTCCTTTTGAAACTAAAAAAATTTTTACAAAAGGAGAAAAAACCCAAAAATTTGGTCCTTAGCAATAAATATGATGTTAAACCCATTTTCAAAAAATTAGAAAAACAAGTTATTCGTCCCATAACTATTCAAGATCTCCAGTCTGAGGTCAACAACCTCAAAAGAGAAATTAAGGAAATCAAGAGAAACCAAGACAATCATCAACTTATTCTCTCTCAATTAATGCAAGAGGAAGAATCTGGTGATGAAGAACTTGATCTCCTTTTAAATCAAACAGAGTGTTCTAAGGAACAAGAAAATAAAATTTCTGATGACAATGAGGGAAAAGAAATTTTGAGAATTATCAATGTATTTTCTTTTATGAAACATCGTGTTCATGTCCGTATTGTCGTCAAAGATTTTGTTTTCGACACCATTGCACTCTTTGACTCAGGAGCAGATTCAAACTGTATTAGGGAAGGTCTGATCCCCACAAAATATTTCGAAAAATCTACTGAGCGCCTTAGCTCAATAACGGGCGAAAGGCTAAGTGTCAATTTTAAACTAACAGATGCTTTTGTTGAAAAGGGTAATATCAGAATTCCCACCGAATTTATTATTGCAAAAGATATCAAAAATGATGTGGTCTTGGGGACACCTTTCATAATCCTTTTGTTTCCTTATCTAGCAGACTTTCCGGGACTTACCTCTTTTGTAGGAGGACAAGTAACTTTCTTTGAGTTTCTGGATTCACCAAAACAAAAATCTTTAAACCTTATTGAATCCAAGACAAGACAGATTTGTTTCTTAAAAGAAGAAATTTCTTTTAAAACCCTTGAATCCCAACTCTCCCAACCAAAGATTCAGGACAAAATTAAGAATCTTTTGAATCAAATTGAGAAGTCTATTTGTTCAGATTTGCCTCATGCTTTCTGGAATAGGAAAGAACACGTTGTTGATCTTCCCTATGAAAAAAATTTTAAAGAATCAAAAATCCCTACAAAAGCCCGCCCCATTCAAATGAATGAGCAGCTTTTGCAGCATTGTCAAAAAGAAATAAAAGATCTTTTGGATAAAGGTTTAATTCGTCCTAGCAAGAGTCCTTGGTCTTGCTCTGCTTTTTATGTTAATAAGCAAGCTGAGATAGAACGAGGAACTCCTAGGCTTGTTATCAATTACAAACCTTTGAACGAAGCCTTACAATGGATCCGTTATCCTATTCCAAACAAAAAAGATTTGCTTAATAGATTAAACTCTGCAAACATTTTTTCAAAATTTGATATGAAATCTGGTTTTTGGCAGATCCAAATCACCGAATCAGACCGATACAAAACAGCATTTACAGTTCCATTTGGACAATACGAATGGAATGTAATGCCCTTTGGTCTGAAAAACGCCCAATCCGAATTTCAAAAAATTATGAACGATATTTTCAATCCATATTCAAACTTTGCAATCGTTTACATTGATGATGTTTTAATCTTTTCCCAATCTTTACATGAACACTTCAAGCATGTTAAAACTTTTATGTACATCATCCAAAAAAACGGTCTTGCTGTCTCTAAGTCAAAAATTGTTCTCTTCCAAACAAAAATCCGATTCCTTGGTCATATAATCTTCCAAGGCACTATAACTCCAATTGAAAGATCAATTTTGTTTGCAGAAAAGTTTCCAGATTATATCCTTGATAAACCTCAGCTCCAGAGGTTCCTAGGATGTCTCAATTATGTTTCGGAGTTCATCCCAAACCTTAATAAACTCATTAAGCCTCTCCATGATAGGCTTAAGAAAAATCCTCCACCTTGGACAGAAAAACATTCTGATATTATCAGGTTCCTTAAAACCAAAGTCCGCAATCTTCCTTGTCTTTACTTACCTGTTCCTCATGCATTCAAAATAGTGGAAACAAAAATTGCATGATAAAGAATGTATCATTGCATTTACATCCAAACATTGGAATAGTACTCAACAAAAATATTCCACTATCAAAAAAGAAATTTTGGCCATTGTTTTATGCATCACAAAATTTCAATCTGACTTACTCAATCAAAAATTTTTAGTCCGAGTTGATTGTAAATCGGCTAAAGATGTTTTACAAAATGATGATAAAAATCTTGCATCAAAACAAGTGTTTGCCAGGTGGCAAGCTATTTTAAGTGTCTTTGATTTTGATATTGAGTACATCAAGGGCAACTCAAACTCTCTCCCTGACTTTCTCACACGTGAATATTTGCAGAGAGATAAGCAGAAAGATGATGCCTAAAAAGGCAACCTTAGCCTCAGCAAGAGGCAGAGGCATTCGCCTAGCCCTACCAGGGTCAACCAGAAGATCTGGGTCTAGCACCCCAACGGAGTCATCTACCCAACAACTCACTCAACAATCTGGGTCATCTACCCAACAACCCACCCAAAAATCTTTTGAACCAAAAAACAATCAAGCCAAACAATCCAAAGCAGACTATGCCATCCCAATCGAAACCCTCCTGGCCTTACAGGACCAAGGTCTCACTAAACTCAACAAAAAATCTTGGGCTGACCTTTGCAGTGAGTCAGATGAAGAAATTGACCTATCTCAATTGATATCTCAAGTAGCCAATCGTAAAACAGTCATCCAAACAGGAAAAGAAAAGTCTGTCGTCTCGACACCCCCAACATCCTCAACCACTACCAAAATTCAAAAAACCCAAACCAATTACGTATTTACAAACAAAACCGCAAATATTATCCACATAGAGCCTGAATTCTGGGATAGCTCCCCAAACAAAGTCATCCAAAAAATTTTCCCTACTGGATTCCACTTCAGACCCTTAGCAGCTAACAAAACTCGCCAATTTTACGAATTCATCTTAATAGATACTGACTCAGTATCTATTAAACATTACAAAGATAAAACCAATCCTGAATTTATAACCCATTCAACCATCCAAATTCTCAAAATTTTGTCCCCAAAGCAATTTGGGAACAACCTAAACAAAATTCAAAAATTTTCTCAAAATTATGACCCAATAGGTTTTAATTATTGGGACTACATGGAAGCCTGGACTAAAGTATTTTGGTTTCAAAATACTCAGTTCAGACATTCATGGTTAATTTACTTTAAAAGAAAAACCAATTATGTTTTTCCAAAGTGGTTCTACCAATGGTGGGACTTCTTTGGACCAATCCAAGAAATTTTACCCTCACCGACAGATGAAGGGTATAAACTTTTTCAATCAAACTTTAACAGTCAGGAAACATGTGTTCCTGTAATGTTAAAATTTTTCTCAACATTTTCTTTGGCATGGGTATTCTCATGGCAATACAAATATGCAAAACCAAACCACCCCAAATCATTTCCAATCCTACAAAGGCATGGTTATGTCAAATGGTGGTCTCAATTTGATGCCTCAATGGCCTACCCAGAGAAGGTCAGAGAATGGTTCAAATCCAATCCTGAAAGTCAAAAGATTTCAGATCCAGAAACTGCCCTGTTCCTCAATCAAAAAGCCCAAATTGCTGCAGCCCTCGCAGGAGCTCAATCAAAAGAAACTCTAGCAAAACATCTTCAGCAAATCATGCAGATGATTGAAGAAGACAAAAAACACAAAGATGATCCCACTTCCTTAGCAGAATCCTCAAACAGTTATAACCAGAATGAAGACGACTGCTTTGGTATCGACCTAGGAGAGGATTAGTCTTTAATCTTCAAAATCCATGTAATCAAAAAATCCATTATTAACTTGTACTGTAGAAATAGTACCGGTAATGTGCACCTGTACTATAGAAACAGTAGAATCTCCAATTATAAAAGGAAGCCTTGCATTCATTGAGAGGCACCCTTCAGTTTACACATCATAGAGAGAAGTTAGAGAGAGAGGCTCTGAGAGTTCCCTTGTAAGCTCTCCAGCTCTTCTTCTTCCCTAGCTCTTCTTCTTCCCTATTTCAATCATTCAATAAAACTTTCAATCAGTTCTTTATTTTCAGTTCTTTATTTTCAAAGTTTTCATATTTACATTTCTGCAGTTGCATATGTGTGCGGACTACCGCCACATCTAACTTCATACTAACAAGCATATGCGTGCAGACTACCGCTGCATCTAACTTCATATTTACTTTATTGTTCTTGCATTTATCATACAGCATTCATCATAACCTCCTTCTTTACTTCTTCTTCCCCTTTCCCTCCTTGATCCACTTCGGGACATCTGGTATATATATATATATATATATATATATATATATATATATATATATATATATATATATATATATATATTGTGGAACATGTTTTGAGCTAAGAACACAACCTTGTGAGATTTGAGCCTTAATTGTGTGGTTACATCTTATAACCACTTATTTTCCTTCTTGTGTGCATTATTCTCTTTCTATGATTATAATCTTTGATTTGTTTGATTCTTTATGTCTATTATTTTGCGTGGACATGCATTTATATGATTGAGGCCTGGTACGTGAATTGTTTGTTCCCCGACAACGGCGCCAAAAACTTGATGCACGTAACGTGATCTCAACACTTCTTCACAACTCCGCTAACTAACCAGCAAGTGTACTGGGTCGTCCAAGTAATAAACCTTACGTGAGTAAGGGTCGATCCCACGGAGATTGTCGGCTTGAAGCAAGCTATGGTCATCCTTGTAAATCTTAGTCAGGTGGATTCAAATGGTTATGAGGTTTTGATAATTGAAATATAAATAAAATATAAAATAAGATAAAGTTACTTATGTAATTCATTGGTGGGAATTTCAGATAAGCGTCTGGAGATGCTTTGTTGATTCAGAACCTCTGCTTTCCTATTGCCTTCTTCCAACCATGCGTTACCTCCTTCCATGGCAAGCTGTATGATCCTCTCGGATGAAAACAAATCCATATGCGCTGTCACCGTACGGCTAATCATCTGTCGGTTTCCGCTAGCGTCGGAATAGGACCATTGTCCTTTTGCACACTGTCACTGTTCCCAACATTTGCAAGTTTGAAGCTCGTCACAGTCATCCCTTCCCAGATCCTACTCGGAATACCACAAACAAGGTTTAGACTTTCCGGATCTCAGGAATGCTGCCAATGGTTCTAGCCTCTACCACGAAGATACTAATCTCACGGACTCGGTCCGTGTAATAGATATCTAAGAGTGTATACTCCAGCTGTCGTCCAATGACTACGTTGAACATCATGTAGATCGCTTTGTGGTTGTCAGGCACGCGATCTTGGCTAAGCGAGTAACGAAGATTGGGTGATTGTCACGGGTCACCCCTTCATTATGACTTAACTAAATTAAGTACGAGAGTATATCTTGGAGAAGAAGTAGGCGTGAATTGGATAGAAAAACAATAGTACTTGTATTAATTCATGAAGAACAGCAGAGCTCCACACCTTAATCTATGGGGTGTAGAAACTCCACCGTAGAAAATACATAAGTGAAAAAGGTCTAGGCATGGCCGTGAGGCCAGCCTCCAAACGTGTACAATGGTCTATGATTATGAAAAACTATTAAATAAGTCTCTAAAAGTAGTTTTTATACTAAACTAGTAACCTAGGGTTTACAGAAAATGAGTAACTAAGTTCAGATAGTGCAGAAATTCACTTTCGGGGCCCACTTGGTGTGTGCTTGGGCTGAGCATTGAACTTTTCGTGCTTAGGCTGTTCCTAGAGTTAAACACCAGGTTTGGTGCCAGTTTGGGCGTTTTACGCCAAGATGTTTTAGGCTGGCTTTGGACTCCAGTTTGGACCATCAAATCTCGGGCAAAGTATGGACTATTATATATTGCTGGAAAGCCCAGGATGTCTACTTTCCAAAGCAATTGGAGAGCTCTAATTGGGCTTCTGTAGCTCCAGAAAATTCACTTTGAGTGCAGGGAGTTCAGAATCCAACAGCATCTGCCGTCCTTTTTTAGCCTCTGAATCAGATTTTTGCTCAGGTCCCTCAATTTCAGTCAGAAAATACCTGAAATCACAGAAAAACACACAAACTCATAGTAAAGTCCAGAAATGTAATTTTTGAATAAAAACTAATAAAAAATATAATAAAAAGTAACTAAAACATACTAAAAACTATGTAAAAATAATGCCAAAAGGGTATAAATTATCCGCTCATCACAACACCAAACTTAAATTGTTGCTTGTCCCCAAGCAACTAAAACCAAAATAGGATAAAAGAAGAGAATATACAATGAATTCCAAACTCATCAATGAACTTAGTTCCAATTAGATGAGCGAGACTTGTAGCCTTTTTGCTTCTGAACAGTTTTGGCATCTCACTTCATCCTTTAAAGTTTAGAATGATTGGCATCTATAGGAACTCAGAATTCAGATAATGTTATTGATTCTCCTATTTCAGTATGTTGATTCTTGAACACAGCTACTTTATGAGTCTTGGCCGTGACCCTAAGCATTTTGTTTTCCAGTATTACCATCGGATACATAAATGCCACAGACACATAACCGGGTGAACCTTTTCATATTGTGACTCAGCTTTGATAGAGTCCCCAGTTAGAGGTGTCCAGAGCTCTTAAGCACACTCTTTTTTTTGCTTTGGACCACAACTTTAACCGCTTAGTCTCAAGCTTTTCACTTGACACCTTCACGCCACAAGCACATGGTTATGGACAGCTTGGTTTAGCCGCTTAGGCCAGGATTTTATTCATGTGGGCCCTCCTATCCATTAATGCTCAAAGCCTTGGATCCTTTTTATTTTACCCTTGCCTTTTGGTTTAAAGGGCTATTGGCTTTTTCTGCTTGCTTTTTTTCGCAAGTTTTTTCTATTCACTACTTTTTCTTGCTTCAAGAATCAATTTTATGATTTTTCAGATTATCAATAACATTTCTCCTTTTTCATTATTCTTTTAAGAGCCAACAATTTTAACATTCATAAACAACAAATTAAAAAATACGCACTGTTCAAGCATTCATTCAGAAAACAAAAGGTATTGCCACCACATCAAAATAATTAAACTAATTTCAAGATATAATTCGAAATTATGCACTTTTTGTTCTTTTGTAATTAAAAACATTTTTCATTTAAGAAAGGTGAAGGATTCATAGGACATTCATAGCTTTAAGACATAGACATTAGACACTAATGATCATGTAATAAAGACACAAACATAGATAAAACATAAAGCATAATTTTTGAAAAACAGAAAAATAAGAACAAGGAAATTATAGAACGGGTCCACCTTAGTGATGGAGGCTAGTTCTTCCTCTTGAAGATCTCATGGAGTGCTTGAGCTCCTCAACGTCTCTTCCTTGCCTTTGTTGCTCCTCCCTCATGGCTCTTTGGTATTCTCTAATTTCATGGAGGATAAGGGAATGCTCTTGGTGCTCCAACCTTAGTTGTCCCATGTTGGAACTTAATTCTCCTAAGGAGGTGTTGATTTGCTCCCAATAGTTTTGTGGAGGAAAATACATCCCTTGAGGCATCTCAGGGATTTCATGATGATGAATTTCCTCATGATCTTGTTGAGGTCCATGAGTGGGCTCTCTTGTTTGCTCCATCCTTTTCTTAGTGATGGGCTTGTCCTCTTCAATGAGGATATCTCCCTCTATGGCAATTCCGGCTGAATTGCATAGGTGACGAATGAGATGAGGGAAGGCTAACCTTGCCAAAGTAGAGGGCTTATCCGCCATTTTGTAGAGTTCTAGGGATATGATCTCATGAACAGCTACTGTCGTGGGTTTGAGGTCAAGCCTTCTTAGTTGAACTGGCTTGCCTATTGAATCTCTCTTCTATTGAGCGCCTTCCACACAAATGTCCCTAAGGACTTGGTCCAACCTTTGATCAAAGTTGACCCTTCTAGTGAAAGGGTGAGAATCTCCGGATATTCACTCTTTTTGAGCTTGAAGGGGACCTCGGGGATCACCTTTTTCTTGGCCACAACTTTATAGAAGTGGTCTTGATGGACCTTTGAGATGAATCTCTCCATCTCCCATGACTCGGAGGTGGAAGCAATTTCCTTCCCTTTCCTCTTTCTAGAGGTTTATCCGGCCTTAGGTGCCATTGATGGTTATGGAAAAACAAAAAGCTTAGCTTTTTCCACACCAAACTTAGAAGGTTTGCTCGTCCTCGAGCAAAAGAAGAAAGAAAGGAGTAGAAGAAGAAGAAATGGAAGGGATGGAGTAGTGGTTTGGGTTCGGCCAAGGGGTAGTAGTGTGTATGTTGTGTGGAGATGAAGGTGGTAATGGAGGGGTATTTATAGGGTAAGTGAGAGAGGGTAGCCATGTATGAGGGGTTGGGTTTGGGAAGGAAATGGTTTGAATTTGAATGGTGAGGTAGGTGGGGTTTAATGATGGATGGATGTGAGTGGTGAAGAGGTTGTGGGGAAGAGGGTAGGATTTGATAGGTGAGGGGTGTTTGGGGAAGAGTTATTGATGGGATTGGTCAAGGGTGTTTGGATAAGAGTCTTATGAAAAGGTGTGAAGAGGAGAGAAGAAGAGGTAGGGTAGGTGGAGATCCTGTGGGGTCCATGATGAGCAGATATTTTATACGCTTTTTGGGGTTAATTTCATGTAGTTTTTAGTATGTTTTAGTTAGTTTTTAGTATATTTTCATTAGTTTCTAGGCAAAATTCATATTTCTAGACTTTACTATGAGTTTTTGTATTTTTCTGTAATTTCAGGTATTTTCTGGCTGAAATTGAGGGAGCTGAGCAAAAATCTGATACAGGCTGAAAAAGGACTGCTGATGCTGTTGGATTCTGACCTCTCTACACTCGGAATGGATTTTCTGGAGCTACATGAGTCCAATTGGCGCGATCCCAATTTCTTTGGAAAGTAGACATCTAGGACTTTCCAGCAATATATAATAGTCTATACTTTGCTCAAAGATAGACGACATAAACTGGCGTTCAACGCCAGTTCCATGTTGCTGTCTGGCGTTAAACGCCAGAAACAGGTTACAAGTTAGAGTTAAACGCCCAAAACAGGTTACAACCTGGCGTTTAACTCCAGAAATAGCCTAAGCACGTGTAAAGCTTAAGTCTCAGCCCCAGCACACACCAAGTGGGCCCCAGAAGTGGATTTCTGCACTATCTATCATAGTTTACTCATTCTCTGCAAACCTAGATTACTAGCTTACTATTTAAACAACTTTTAGAGGATTATTTTGTACCTCATGACATTTTAGATCTGAACTTTGTACTCCTTGACGGCATGAGTCTCTAAACTCCATTGTTGGGGGTGAGGAGCTCTGCTGTGTCTCGATGAATTAATACAATTACTTCTGTTTTCCATTCAAACACGCTTGTTTCTATCTAAGATATTTATTCGCACTTCAATATGATGAATGTGATGATCCGTGACACTCATCACCATTCTCAACCTATGAATGCGTGCATGACAACCACCTCCGTTCTACATTAGATTGAATAAGTATCTCTTGGATTCCTTAATCAGAATCTTCGTGGTATAAGCTAGAATCCATTGGCAGCATTCTTGAGAATTCGGAAAGTCTAAACCTTGTCTGTGGTATTCCGAGTAGGATTCAGGGATTGAATGACTGTGACGAGCTTCAAACTCACAAAGGTTAGGCGTAGTGACAGACGCAAAAGGACCAACGGATCCTATTCCAGCATGAGTGAGAACCGACAGATGATTAGCCGGGCGGTGACAGTGCACCTGGACTATTTTCACTGAGAGGACGGATGGTAGCCATTGACAACAGTGATCCACCAATACACAGCTTGCCATAGGAGGAACTTTGCGTGCGTGAAGAAGAAGACAGGGGGAAAGTAGAGATTCAGAAGACAAAGCATCTCCAAAACTCCAACATATTCTCCATTACTGCATAACAAGTATTTATTTCATGCTCTTTTATTTTTCGCAATTCAAACTGATAATCATAATTAATCTCCTGACTAAGATTTACAAGGTAACCATAGATTGCTTCAAGCCAACAATCTCCGTGGGATCGACTTTTACTCACCTAAGGTATTACTTGGACGACCCAGTGCACTTGCTGGTTAGTTGTGCGGAGTTGTGAAAAGTGTGAATCACAATTTCGTGCACCAAGTTTTTGGCGCTGTTGCCGGGGATTGTTCGAGTTTGGACAACTGACGGTTTATTTTGTTGCTTAGATTAGGAAAAATTTTTCTTTTTGGTTTAAAGTCTTCTATTATTGTTTTTGGTTGAAATTTCTTTTTTTTAAATCCTTATTTTTTCTTTTTAAATTTTTCAAAAATTTTATAAACTGATAATTGAGTTTTTCTGTTTGAGTTTAGTTTCATATTTTAAGTTTGGTGTCAATTGCATGTTTTTATTTCCTTTTAAATTTTCGAATTTGTGTTCATTGTTCTTTCTTAATCTTCAAGTTGTTCTTGTTTATTTTTCTTGTTTGATCTTTAGTTTTTCTTGTTTTGTGATTCTTCTTGTTTTTCTTGTGTTTTTTTCAAAAAAATCTTTATTTATTAAATACCTTATTAAAACACATTAAATTTATAGCTCAATTGGTTAGAGCGTTGTGCTTATGTTCTTGGTAATTAGCTATCTTCTTTTTAAAAACTTTTTCAAAAATAATTTTTCTTTGAATAAATCTTGTGCCAAACTTTAAGTTTGGTATTTTCTTGTTGATTTTTCTTTAGTTTTCGAAAATTTTATTTTGGTTTTCTAAAAATTTTAAGTTTGGTGTTCTATCTTCATGTTCTTGTTCTTGTGAGTCTTCAAAGTGTTCTTGAGTCTTCCTTGTGTTTTGATCTTAAAATTTTTAAGTTTGGTATTCCTTGGTGTTTCCCTCCAAAATTTTTGAAAATAAGGAACATTAGATCTAAAAATTTTAAGTTGTGTGTCTTTTGTGTGTTCTTCTCTTTCATCATAAAATTCAAAAATAAAAAAATATCTTTTCTCTCTATTTTAAAGTGAATTTTCGAAAATTGCTTTTAAAATTCAAATTTCTATTTCAAAATTTAAAATCTTTTTCAAAAATCATATCCAAAGTTTTTTTTCAAATCTTCTTAATTAAGTAATTATTTTAGTTCTAATTTTTTTTATTATTCTTAATTTTTGAAATCTATATTTAATTTCTAGTTATTTTATTTCATTTTTTTATTCGTTCTCTTTTTATAAAATAAAAATAAAAATATATTTTAATTGCAATTCACATCAATTTCCTTTTCTCCATCATGGACCTAAGTAAAAATGAGCAGTCCAGAAGGACTCTGGGGTCATATGCTAACCCTACTACTGCTTCATATGGGAGCAGTATCTGTATACTCTCCATTGGAGTCAGTAGCTTTGAGTTGAATCCTCAGCTCATTATCATGGTGCAGCAAAGTTGCCAGTATTTCGGTCTTCCACAAGAAGAACCTACAAAGTTTCTGGCACAGTTTTTACAAATTGCTGACACAGTACATGATAAGGAAGTTGATCAGGATGTCTACAGATTATTACTATTTCTATTTGCTGTAAAAGACCAAGCTAAGAGGTGGTTAAATAACCAACCTAAGGCTAGCATAAGGACATGGAAACAGCTGTCAGAAAAATTCATGAATCAATACTTCCCTCCAAAACGGATGACACAGCTAAGGCTGGACATCCAAGGCTTTAAACAAGGAGATAATGAATCTCTTTATGATGCCTGGGAGAGATACAGAGAGATGTTAAGAAAATGCCCCTCTGAAATGTTTTTAGAATGGGTGCAGTTAGACATCTTCTATTTTGGGCTTACAGAGAAAGCTCAAATTTCTCTAGATCACTCAGCTGGTGGATCTATACACATGAGAAAGACGATTGAAGAGGCTCAAGAGCTTATTGATACAGTTGCCAGAAATCAGCATCTGTACCTAAATAGTGAATCTTCTATGAAAGAAGAGGCTAAAACAGTAACTGCTGAACTTAGTCCTACAGAACAAATTACTGAATTCAATCAGCAATTAGACTTTCTAACAAAACAGCTAGTCGAATTCAAGGAGATACTACAAGACACAAGAATGGCTAATATAAATATGGAGGTACAGTTGAAGCAAATAGAACAACAGTTATCAAAACAAATAACAGAAGAGTGCCAATCAGTTCAATTAAGAAGTGGAAAAACATTAAATACCTTACTTCAAGGTAGCAGGAAGCCAAGAAATGAACAAACTGCTATTCAAAATCCCTCTGAGGATAGTAAGAGCCCAAAGAGGAATAACTCTGGCGTTCAAACGCCAGAAACAAGCAAGGAGTTGGCATCAAACGCCCAATGGAAGCTCAGTTCTGGCATTCAAATGCCAGGAACAAGTAAGGAGTTGGCGTCCAACGCCAATCCAGCTTCTAACCCTGGCATTCAAATGCCAGTGAGGGATCAGACATACACAAGTGCTGATAACAACCCCTCTAAAAAGGCTTCTCCAACCACCTCTGTAGGAAATAAACCTACAACAACTAAGGTTGAGGAATATAAAGCCAAGATACCTTATCCTCAAAAACTCCGCCAAGAGGAGCAGGATAAGCAATATGCTCGCTTTGCAGATTATCTCAGGACTCTTGAAATAAAGATTCCGTTTGTAGAGGCACTTGAGCAAATACCTTCTTATGCCAAGTTCATGAAAGAGATCTTGAGTCATAAAAAGGATTGGAGAGAAACTGAAAGAGTTCTCCTCACTGAAGAATGCAGTGCAGTCATTCTGAAAAGCTTTCCTGAAAAGCTTAAAGATCCCGGGAGCTTTCTGATACCATGCATATTAGAGGGTAATTGCACCAAGACAGCTTTATGTGATCTTGGGGCAAGCATCAACCTAATACCTGCATCCACTACCAGAAAGCTTGGTTTAACTGAAGAAGTTAAACCAACCCGGATATGTCTCCAACTTGCTGATGGCTCCATTAAATACCCATCAGGCATGATTGAGGACATGATTGTCAGGGTTGGGCCATTCACCTTTCTCACTGACTTTGTAGTGCTGGAAATAGAGGAGCACATGAGTGCTACTCTCATTCTAGGAAGACCCTTCCTAGCAACTGGACGAACTCTCATTGTTGTCCAAAAGGGGGAAGTAACCCTGAGAGTCAATGAGGATGAGTTTAAGTTGAATGCTGTCAAAGCCATGCAGCATCTAGACACACCAAAAGACTGCATAAAAGTTGATCTCATTGACTCTTTGGTAGAGGAGGTCAACATGGCTGAGAGTCTCGAATCAGAGCTGGAAGACATCTTTTAAGATGTTCAGCCTGATTTGGAGGGTTCAGAGGAATTGAAAGAGCCTCTGAGACTTCCTCAAGAAGAGGAGAAACCTCCTAAACCCGAGCTCAAGCCATTACCACCATCCCTAAAATATGCATTTCTGGGAGAAGGTGACACTTTTCCAATGATCATAAGCTCTGCTTTAAATCCACTGGAAGAGGAAGCACTAATTCAAGTGCTAAGGACACACAAGACAGCTCTTGGGTGGTCCATAAGTGACCTTAAGGGCATAAGCCCAGCTAGATGCATGCACAAAATCCTATTGGAGGATGATGCTAAGCCAGTGGTTCAACTACAGAGGCGGCTAAATCCAGCCATGAAGGAAGTGGTGCAGAAAGAGGTCACCAAATTACTGAAGGATGGGATTATTTATCCTATTTCTGATAGCCCCTGGGTGAGCCCTGTTCAAGTTGTTCCCAAGAAGGGAGGCATGACAGTGGTTCATAATGAAAAAAATAAACTGGTTCCTACAAGAACAGTTACAGGGCGGCACATGTGTATTGACTACAGAAGGCTCAATACAGCCACCAGAAAGGATCATTTTTCTTTACCATTCATAGACCAGATGCTAGAGAGACTAGCAGGTCATGAATATTACTGCTTTTTGAATGGCTATTCAGGTTACAACCAAATTGCAGTAGATCCTCAGGACCAAGAGAAAATAGCATTCACATATCCTTCTGGAGTATTTGCTTACAGAAGAATGCCTTTTGGTCTGTGTAATGCACCTGCAACCTTTCAGAGGTGCATGTTCTCTATCTTCTCTGATATGGTAGAGAAGTTTCTGGAAGTCTTCATGGATGAATTTTCAGTATTTGGAGACTCATTCATCTCATGCCTTGACCATTTAGCACTTGTTCTGAAAAGATGCCAAGAGACCAACCTAGTTTTAAACTGGGAAAAATGTCACTTTATGGTGACAGAAGGAATTGTCCTTGGGCATAAAATTTCAAACAAGGGAATAGAGGTGGATCAAGCTAAAGTGAAAGTAATTGAAAAATTACCACCACCTGCTAATGTTAAGGCAATCAGAAGTTTTCTGGGGCATGCAGGATTCTACAGGAGGTTTATAAAGGATTTTTCAAAAATTGCAAAACCCCTGAGCAATCTGCTAGCTGCTGACACGCCATTCGTGTTTGACACAGAGTGTCTACAGGCGTTTGAGACTCTGAAAGCTAAGCTGGTCACAGCACCAGTTATTTCTGCACCAGACCGGTCTTTACCATTTGAACTAATGTGTGATGCTAGTAACCACGCCATTGGTGCAGTACTGGGGCAGAGGCATGACAAGCTTCTACATGTCATTTATTATGCTAGCCGTGTTTTAAATGATGCCCAGAAAAATTACACAACCACAGAAAAAGAATTTCTTGCAGTGGTTTATGCCATTGACAAGTTTAGATCATACTTAGTAGGATCAAAAGTGATTGTGTACACTGACCATGCTGCTCTTAAATATCTACTCACAAAGCAGGATTCAAAACCCAGGCTCATAAGATGGGTGTTGCTTCTGCAAGAGTTTGATATAGAAATAAGAGACAGAAAAGGGACAGAGAACCAAGTGGCTGATCATCTTTTCCGGATAGAACCAGCAGAAGGGGAGTTTCCCCCCTCTATTAAGATCTCTGAGACCTTTCCGGATGAGCATTTATTTGCCATTCAGGAAACACTATGGTTTGCAAACATTGCAAACTATAAAGCTGCAAGGTTCATACCCAAGGAGTACAGCAGGCAACAAAAGAAAAAATTAATTACTGATGCAAAGTACTACTTGTGGGATGAACCCTATCTCTTTAAGAGATGTGCAGACGGAATAATCCGTAGGTGTGTGCCTAGAGAAGAAGCACAGAGGATCTTATGGAATTGGCATGGATCACAATATGGAGGCCATTTCGAAGGTGAGCGAACAGCCACCAAGGTCCTTCAATGTGGCTTCTACTGGCCTACACTCTATAGGGATTTCCGAGAGTTTGTACGTAACTGTGACAGCTGCCAAAGAGTGGGTAATCTACCTCATGGTTACGCCATGCCTCAACAGGGAATCTTGGAGATTGAGTTGTTTGATGTATGGGAAATTGACTTCATGGGACCTTTCCCACCATCATACTCAAACACTTATATTTTGGTGGCAGTCGACTATGTATCAAAATGGGTAGAGGCCGTTGCCACACCCACCAATGATACTAAAACAGTGCTGAAGTTCCTCCAGAAATATATCTTCAGCAGGTTTGGTGTCCCTAGAGTACTAATTAGTGATGGGGGCACTCACTTCTGCAACAAACAACTTTACTCTGCCATGGTCCGGTATGGGATTCGCCACAAGGTGGCGACTCCATATCATCCACAGACAAATGGGCAAGCTGAAGTTTCTAATAGAGAACTAAAAAGAATCCTAGAACGGACTGTAAGTACCCGTAGAAAGGATTGGGCAAGAAGCTTGGATGATGCTCTGTGGGCTTACAGAACAGCATTCAAGACTCCTATAGGGACCTATCCATACCAGCTTGTGTATGGTAAGGCCTGTCATCTGCCCGTGGAAATGGAACATAAGGCCTACTGGGCAACCAGATTCCTAAACTTTGATGCCAAATTAGCTGGAGAAAAAAGATTTCTCCAGCTGAATGAGCTAGAGGAATTCAGATTCACTGCTTTCGAAAATGCCAAGCTTTATAAAGAGAAATAAAAAAGGTGGCATGACAAAAAGCTGTCATCTAGAGTCTTTAAACCAGGACAAAAGGTTCTGTTGTTTAACTCTAGGCTCAGGCTATTCCCCGGGAAACTGAAATCCCGATGGAAGGGACCATATGTGATTACAAGTGTATCACCATATTGTTATGTGGAGCTTCAAGACATTGATTCTGATAAGAAGTTCATTGTTAATGGACAGAGAATCAAGCACTATCTTGAAGGCAATGTTGAGCAAGAATGCTCAAGGCTGAGGCTAGATTAAAAGCTCAGCAAGGTCCAGCTAAAGACAATAAAGAAGCGCTTGCTGGGAGGTAACCCAGCCATTAGCAAAACTTTTTCTGTTATTTTATTTATTTTATTCTTCATTTTATTTATTTTTGAAATATATGAGCTTAATATTAACAAGGTAAAGAATCAATTGGATAAGTCCACAGGGTTACAGAAGAATTCAGAGCACAAAATAAGAAAAAGGAGCTCACTGGCAAGAAAATGCCAGTAAGAGGCACAATTGGGCGTTAAACGCCCAAAAGGAGCATCTACTGGGCGTTTAACGCCAGTAAAGATAGCCATCTGGGCGTTAAACGCCAGAAAGAAGCAGCTTCTGGGCGTTTAATGCCAGATTTACAACATCCTGGGCGTTCAGAAAAACGCCCAGTGACAAAGGGATTTCTGGCGTTTAACGCCAGCTAGAAGCAACAGCTGGGAGTTAAACGCCCAAACCAAGCACCAACTGGGCGTTAAACGCCCAAAACATGCAGCAGTTAGGCGTTTAATGCCAGGATTGTGGGGAGTAGGCAATTTCGTTTTCAATTCAAATTTTTTCCATTTTTTATGTTTCAATTCATGATTTTTTGCACAAACATGTTACAAATCCTAATTTTTCAAATCCTTTTTCAAAAAAATATTAAATGTATCTTAATTCATAAACCCTTTTTCCTCTTTAAATTATTTTCAAATCCTTTTCAAAACAAATCTATCTCTTTTCCTTCTAAAATCTTTTCAACTCATCAATATCTTTTTCAAATCTTCACATCATCTTTTTCAAAATCCAAATTTATCTTTTTCAAATATCTTTCATATCTTTCATATCTTTTCAATTTTAAATCACATCTTTTCCTATCATACTTATCTTTTCCAAATCACTTTTTCTATCATATCTTTTTCAAATAATTTTCGAAACCCACCCCCTTCCCTTTAAACATTGGTTCGGCCTCTCCCCCTCTCCTCCACAAGTTGCGCTTGGCTCTCCCTCTTTCCCTTTCCTTTCCTTTCTTTTGCTTGAGGACAAGCAAACCTTTAAGTTTGGTGTGTTTATCCGTGATCACTAAACCAATACCCACTGAGATCATGGCTCCTAAGGGAAAACAAACCGACTCCAGAGGTAAGAAAGAGAATATTCCAAAACCACTTTGGAATCAAGGGAAGTTCATAACCAAAGAATATTCAGACCATTTTCACAAAATAATGAGTCTAAGATCAGTGATCCCGGAAGTTAAATTCGATCTGAAAGGAGATGAATATTCAGAGATCTAAGAGCAAATCCGAAACAGGAGCTGGGAAGTCCTAGCTAATCCTGAAACAAAGGTGGGAAGAAACATGGTTCAGGAATTCTACGCTAATCTGTGGCAGACGGACAGGCAGAGAATAGCTGGAACCGCATTCTATGACTATAGAACTCTGGTCAGAGGGAAGATTGTTCACACCCACCCTGACAAAATAAGGGAGATCTTCAAGCTACCTCAACTGCAAGATGACCCAGATTCCTTCAATAGGAGAATGATGAGATCAAACCTGAGCCTGGACAAAATTCTAGAGGACATATGCCTCCCTGGAGCTAAATGGACAACCAACACAAAGGGTTCTCCAAACCAACTCAAAAGAGGAGATCTCAAACCAGTCGCCAGAGGCTGGCTGGACTTCATTGGGCGCTCTATACTGCCCACTAGCAACCGCTCTGAAGTCACCATCAGAAGAGCAGTGATGATTCATTGCATTATGCTGGAAAAAGAAGTGGAAGTTCATCAGCTGATTGCTTGTGAGCTTTACAAAATTGCAAACAAGAACTCCAAAGATGCCAAATTGGCCTATCCAAGCTTAGTTTCTCTGTTATGTAAAGATGCTGGGATAAAGATGGGAGTAGATAAGTATATCTCAGTTGAGCAACCAATCACCAAAAAGTCTATGGAAGGACAACAAGTGTAGGATGACCCCATCAAGAGAAAAGCAGAGGAGTTCTTCCCAGAAATCCCTCAAATTGAATACTGGGAGTGCCTAGAAGCATCTGTCACCAAGTTGCAAGAAGCTGTGGATCAACTGAAGGAAGAACAGCAAAATCAAAACAGCATGCTCTGCAAATTGCTTAGAGAACAAGAAGAGCAAGGGCGTGAACTGAAGGAATTAAAGCGTCAGAAACTATCTCTTGAAGGGCCAAGCACTCCACAGACTAAAGAGGCATCCACCTCCCAAACTCAAGGTTGTTGAGTTCTAATCTTAGCCTTAACTCTGTGATAATTGTTCTTATTTGAGTTTTACCTTAGAAGTTATATATGAGTAGTAGTAATTAGTATCTATATTTTGATTTTATCTCCAATTAAGCTATAATTTATTTTTCTCATCATCATTAAACATAAATAAAATAGTAGATTTTCTTTAGAATAAGGAGGCAATATTTTTCGAGTTTTTAATAAGAAAAATTCTAATTATTTACATGTGGTGGCAATGCTTTTTGTCTTCTGAATGAATGCTTGAACAGTGCATATGTCTTCTAAAGTTGATGTTTATGAATGTTAAATATGTTGGCTCTTGAAAGAATGATAAAAAAGGAGAAATGTTATTTGATAATCTGAAAAATAAAAAAATGATTCTTGAAGCAAGAAAAAGCAGTGAATACAAAAGCTTGCAGAAAAAAAATGGCAAAAATAAAAGAAAAAGAAAAAGAAAAAGAGAAAGCAAGTAGAAAAAGCCAATAGCCCTTAAAACCAAAAGGCAAGGGTAATAAAAAGGATCCAAGGCTTTGAGCATCATTGGATAGGAGGGCCTAAAGGAATCAAATCCTGGCCTAAGCGGCTAAACCAACCTGTCCCTAACCATGTGCATGTGGCGTGAAGGTGTCAAGTGAAAACTTGAGACTGAGCGGTTAAAGTCAAGGTCCAAAGCAAAAAGAAGAGTGTGCTTAAGAACCCTGGACACCTCTAACTGGGGACTTTAGCAAAGCTGAGTCACAATCTGAAAAAGTTCACCCAATTATGTGTCTGTGGCATTTATGTATCCGATGGTAATACTGGAAAACAAAGTGCTTAGGGCCACGGCCAAGACTCATAAAGTAGCTGTAATCAATATACCGAACTAGGAGAATCAATAACACTATCTAAATTCTAAGTTCCTATAGATGCCAATCATTATGAGCTTCAATGGATAAAGTGAGATGCCAAAACTGTTCAGAAGCAAAAAGCTACTAGTCCCACTCATCTAATTAGAATCTGAGCTTCACTCAAAAAACTCTGAGATATTATTGCTTCTTGACTTATTTGTATTCTATTTTATTTGTCTAGTTGCTTGGGGACAAGCAACAATTTAAGTTTGGTGTTGTGATGAGCGGATATTTTATACGCTTTTTGGGGTTAATTTCATGTAGTTTTTAGTATGTTTTAGTTAGTTTTTAGTATATTTTCATTAATTTCTAGGAAAAATTCATATTTCTGGACTTTACTATGAGTTTGTGTATTTTTTTGTAATTTCAGGTATTTTCTGGCTGAAATTGAGGGAGCTGAGCAAAAATCTGATTCAGGCTGAAAAAGGACTGCTGATGCTGTTGGATTCTGACCTCTCTGCACTCGGAATGAATTTTCTGGAGCTACATGAGTCCAATTGGCGCGCTCCCAATTGCGTTGGAAAGTAGACATCCATAACTTTCCAGCAATATATAATAATCCATATTTTGCTCAAGGATAGACGACGTAAACTGGCGTTCAACGCCAGTTCCATGTTGCTATCTGGCGTTAAACGCTAGAAACAGGTTACAAGTTGGAGTTAAACGCCCAAAACAGGTTACAACCTGGCGTTTAACTCCAGAAACAGCCTAAGCACGTGTAAAGCTTAATTCTCAGCCCCAGCACACACCAAGTGGGCCCCAGAAGTGGATTTTTGCACTATCTATCATAGTTTACTCATTCTCTGCAAACCTAGATTACTAGCTTACTATTTAAACAACTTTTAGAGGATTATTTTGTACCTCATGACATTTTAGATCTGAACTTTGTACTCCTTGACGGCATGAGTCTCTAAACTCCATTGTTGGGGGTGAGGAGCTCTGCTGTGTCTCAATGAATTAATACAATTACTTCTATTTTCCATTCAAACACGCTTGTTTCTATCTAAGATATTTATTCGCACTTCAATATGATGAATGTGATGATCTGTGACACTCATCACCATTCTCAACCTATGAACGCATGCATGACAACCACCTCTGTTTTACATTAGATTGAATAAGTATCTCTTGGATTCCTTAATCAGAATCTTCGTGGTATAAGCTAGAATCCATTGGCAGCATTCTTGAGAATCCAGAAAGTCTAAACCTTGTCTATGGTATTCCGAGTAGGATTCAGCGATTGAATGACTGTGACGAGCTTCAAACTCACAAAGGTTGGGCGTAGTGACAGATGCAAAAGGACCAACGGATCATATTCCAGCATGAGTGAGAACCGACAGATGATTAGCCAGACGGTGACAGCGCACCTGGACCATTTTCACTGAGAAGACGGATGGTAGCCATTGACAACGGTGATCCACCAACACACAGCTTGCCATAGGAGGAACCTTGCGTGCGTGAAGAAGAAGATAGGGGGAAAGCAGAGATTCAGAAGACAAAGCATCTCCAAAACTCCAACATATTCTCCATTACTGCATAACAAGTATTTACTTCATGCTCTTTTATTTTTCGCAATTCAAACTGATAATCGTAATTAATCTCCTGACTAAGATTTACAAGGTAACCATAGATTGCTTCAAGCCAAAAATCTCCGTGGGATCGACCCTTACTCACGTAAGGTATTACTTGGACGACCCAGTGTACTTGCTGGTTAGTTGTGCGGAGTTGTGAAAAGTGTGAATCACAATTTCGTGCACTAGCCCACAGATCCTGAGGTGTCAAGGAATTTGAGTCCTTGCACCATTCTGGTGTTCTAACGCCCATTGTGTGCCAAATCTGGCGTTTAACGCCAGCTCTGCTACCTTTCCTGGCATTAAACGCCAGTCTGCTGCCCATTTCTGGCGTTAAACGCCATCCAGATGCCCATTTCTGGCGTTTAACGCCAACCAGATGCCAGACAACCCTTTCTAGCATTAAACGCCCAGAGTGCTGCCCATTCTGGCGTTTAACGCCCAGAATGCTGCCAGGCTGGGCGTTAAACACCCATTCTGCTATCCTTACTGGCGTTTAAATACCAGTAAGCTTGTCCTCCAGGGTGTGCTATTTTTGATGATATTTTTCATTCTGTTTTTTTATTTTTCAGTTGTTTTTGTGACTTCACATGATCATCAACCTAAAGAAAACATAAAATAACAATGAAAAACAAATAAATATAATTAAATAGCATTGGGTTGCCTCCCAACAAGTGCTTCTTTAATGTCAATAGCTTGACAGTGAGCTCTTAGAGAGCTTCACAGAGATTTAGAGCTTAATGATGGCCTCCCAACACCAAACTTAGAAGTTGAGTGTGGGGGCTCTGTTTGACTCTGTATTGAGAGAAGCTTTTCATGCTTCCTCTCCATGGTTACAGAAGAAGATCCTTGAGCCTTAAACACAAGGTAGTCCTCATTCAATTGAAGGAATAGCTCTCCTCTGTCCACATCAATCACAGCTCTTACTGTGGCTAGGAAGGGTCTCCCTAGGATGATGGATTCATCCTCATCCTTCCCACTGTCTAGGATTATGAAATCAGTAGGGATGTACAGGCCTTCAACCTTCACCAAGACATCCTCTACAAGTCCATAAGCCTGTTTCCTTGAATTGTCTGCCATCTCTAGTGAGATTCTTGCAGCTTGCACCTCAAAGATCCCTAGTTTCTCTATTACAGAGAGGGGCATGAGGTTTATCCCTGACCCTAGGTCACACAGAGCCTTCTCAAAGGTCATGGTGCTTATGGTACAAGGTATTAAGAACTTTCCAAGATTTTGTTTCTTCTGAGGTAATTTCAGTTGAACCAGATCATTTAGTTCATTGATGAGCAATGGGGGTTCATCCTCCCAAGTCTCATTACCAAATAGCTTGGCATTCAGCTTCATGATTGCTCTTAGATATTGAGCAACTTGCTCTTCAATAATATCTTCATCCTCTTCAGAGGAAGAATACTCATCAGAGCTCATGAATGGCAACAGTAAGTTTAGTGGAATCTCTATGGTCTCTATATGAGCCTTAGATTCCTTTGGTTCCTCAATAGGGAACTCCTTAGTGGCCAGTGGACGTCCCTTGAGGTCTTCCTCATTGGAAATCACTGCCTTTTCTTCCTCTCCAGGTTCGACCATGTTGGTTAAAGTTATGGCCTTGCATTCTCTTTTTGGATTTTCTTCTGTATTGCTTGGGAGAGTACTAGGAGGAATTTCAGTGACTCTTTTACTCAGCTGACCCACTTGTGCCTCTAAATTTCTAATGGAGGACCTTGCTTCAGTCATGAAGCTGAGAGTGGTCTTAGATAGATCAGAGACTACAGTTGCTAAGTCAGAATAGCTCTGCTTAGAATTCTCTATCTGTTGCTAAGAAGATGATGGAAAAGGTTTGCTATTGCCAAACCTGTTTCTTCCACCATTATTATTATTGAAGCTTTGGTTAGGCTTCTGTTGATTCTTCCATGAGAGATTAGGATGATTCCTCCATGAAGGATTATAGGTGTTTCCATAGGATTCTCCCATATAATCCACCTCTTCCATTCCAGGATTCTCAGGATCATAAGCTTCTCCTTCAGGGGAGGCTTCTTTAGTACTGCCTGATGCAGCTTATATTTCAGTCAGACTCTGAGAAATCATATTGAATTACTGAGTCAATATTTTGTTGAGCCAATATGGCATTCAGAGTATCAATCTCAAGAATTCCTTTCTTCTGAGTTGTCCCATTATTCACAGGATTCCTTTCAGAAGTGTACATGAACTGGTTATTTGCAATCATTTCAATGAGTTCCTGGGCTTCTGCAGGCGTCTTCTTCAGATGAAGAGATCCTCCAGCAGAATGGTCCAATGACATCTTGGACAATTAAGACAGACCATCATAGAATATACATATGATGCTCCATTCTGAAAACATGTCAGAAGGACACCTTCTGATCAATTGCTTGTATCTTTCCCAAGCTTCATAGAGGGATTCACCTTCCTTCTGTATGAAGGTTTGGACTTCCACTCTAAGCTTGCTCAACTTTTGAGGTGGAAAGAATTTGGCCAAGAAAGCAATGACCAGCTTTTCCCAAGAGTTCAGGCTATCTTTAGGTTGTGAGTCCAACCATGTTCTAGCTCTGTTTCTTATAGCAAAGGGGAAAAGCATAAGTCTGTAGACCTCAGGATTAACCCCATTGGTCTTAACAGTGTCACAAATTTGCAAGAATTCAGCTAAGAATTGATGAAGATCTTCCAATGGAAGTCCATGAAACTTGCAATTCTGTTGCATCAGAGAAACTAATTGAGGTTTAAGCTCAAAGTTGTTTGCTCTAATTGCAGGAATTGAGATGCTCCTTCCACAGAAGTTAGAAGAGGGTGCAATAAAGTCACCAAGCATCTTCCTTGCATCTCCACCATTGTTATTGGGTTTGGCCATCTCTTCTTCTTTTTTGAAAAATTCTGTCAGGTCCTCTCCAAAGTGTTGTGCCTTAGCTTCTCTTAGCTTTCTCTTTAGAGTCCTTTCAGGTTCCGGATCAGCTTCAACAAGAATGTTCTTATCCTTGCTCCTGCTCATATGAAAAAGAAGAGAACAAAAAAGAATAGGAATCCTCTATGTCACAGTATAGAGATTCCTTTATGTGAGTAGAAGAATAGAAGAGTAGAATGAAGAAGAGAGAAGATGAAGAATTCGAACACAGAGAGGGAGAGAGTGTTCGAATTATAAGAAGAAGAGAAGTGTTAGTAAACAAATAAATAAATAGAAAGAGATGAGAGAGAGAGAATTCAAATTTAATTAAATAGAAAAGAAAAATATTTTTATTTTTATTTTAATTATTAGTTAGTATTCGAAAATTAAGAGAAGAAATAAAGTAAAATTTGAAAACTAAATAAATTAATTAATTAAAAAGATTTTTGAAAAAGTGGTTAGTGATTTTCGAAAATTGGAGAGAGAGAAGTAGTTAGGTGGTTTTGAAAAAGATAAGAAATAGTAAAATAAACAAAAAGTCAAGTGGTTAATTGAAAAGATTTGAAAAGCAATTTTGAAAAGATAAAAAGTTAGAAAAGACTTTGAAATTGATTTTGAAAAAGATATGATTGAAATTTATTTAAAGAAAGATTTGAAAAGGAAATTAAAAAGATTTGATTTTGAAAATTAAAGTTGATTACTTGACTAACAAGAAACTAAAAGATATGATTCTAGAATTTAAAGATTGATCCTTTCTTAATAGGCAAGTAACAACTTGAAAAATTTTTTTGAATCTAAATATTAAATGTTAGCAATTAATTTTGAAAATATGAAATAAAAATAAGAAAAAGATTTTGAAATTCAATTATGAAATTTTCGAAAATATTGAGAAGAAAATTGAAAAAGATTTTATTTTTGAAAAGGATTTGAAAAAGATAGAATTTTTAATTTGAAACTTTGACTTGATTAACAAGAAACAACTAAATTTTAAAACTTTATGACTAAATCAATTCAAATTATCGAAATTTATGAGTGAAATAAGGGAAAGATATTTTTTTTATTTTTGAATTTTTAGTGAGGAGAGAGAAAAACATAAAAATGATGCAAAACACAAGAAATTAAGATCAAAACTAATAATGCATGAAAGAACACTTTGAATGTCAAGATGAATACCAAGAACACTTTGAAGATCATGATGAACATCAAGAACATAATTTTAAAGAATTTTAAGAAAAGAAAGACATGCAAGACACCAAACTTAAAAATTTTTAAACTATAGACACTAATAATTCAAAAAATGCATATGAAAAATAAGAAAAGACACCAAAAAAAAAAATTTAAAGATCAAACAAAGAAATTCATCAAGAACAACTTGAAGATCATGAAGAAACTCAATGCATGTGTTCTTCAAAAATTTTTGAGAAAAAATTAAAATATGCAATTGACACCAAACTTAAAATTTGACACAAGACTCAAACAAGAAACATAAAATTTTTTGTTTTTATGATTTTATTAATTTTTTTTGTAATTTTTCGAAAATTATTTTGGAACAAGAAAATAAAAAATTTCAAAATTTTTAATAAGAATTCCAGGATTCATGCAATGTTAGTCTAAAGTTTCGGTCCAAAAATTTAGACATGGCTAAATAGCCAGCCAAGCTTTATTTGAAAGCTTCGTTCCAAAAGATTAGACATGGCCAAATGGCCAGCCAACCTTCAGCATACAAATCAGACATACAACAGCCAATTAGATGGGAATCCAAAGGCTCTTGCGATGATAAGTGGAAGCCTCAGTCCAAAAGATTAGACATGGCTTAACAGCCAGCCAGGCTTCAACATATCTCATTAATCTCTAGAATTCATTCTTAAAAATTCTGAAGAAAATTTTTTTTTTGAATTATTTTTCGAAAATAAAAATCTTAAAAATAAAATAAAATTACCTAATCTGAGCAACAAGATGAACCATCAGTTGTCCAAACTCGAACAATCCTGGCAACGGCGCCAAAAACTTGGTACGCGAATTGTTTGTTCCCCAACAACAGCGCCAAAAACTTGATACACGTAACGTGATCTCAACACTTCTTCACAACTCCGCGTAACTAACCAGCAAGTGCACTGGGTCGTCCAAGTAATAAACCTTACATGAGTAAGGGTCGATCCCACGGAGATTGTCGGCTTGAAGCAAGCTATGGTCATCCTTGTAAATCTCAGTCAGGCGGATTCAAATGGTTATGAGGTTTTGATAATTGAAATATAAATAAAATATAAAATAAGATAAATTTACTTATGTAATTCATTGGTGGGAATTTCAGATAAGCATCTGGAAATGCTTTGTTGCTTCAGAACCTCTGCTTTCCTATTGCCTTCTTCCAACCATGTGTTACTTCCTTCCATGGCAAGCTTTATGATCCTCTCGAATGAAAACAAATCCATATGCGCTGTTACCGTACGGCTAATCATCTGTCGGTTCCCGCTAGCGTCGGAATAGGACCATTGTCCTTTTGCACACTGTTACTACGCCCAACATTCGCCAGTTTGAAGCTCGTCACAGTCATCCCTTCCCAGATCCTACTCAGAATACCACAGACAAGGTTTAGACTTTTCGGATCTCAGGAATGCTGCCAATGGTTCTAGCCTATACCACGAAGATACTAATCTCACAGACTCGGTCCGTGTATTAGATATCCAAGAGAGTATACTCCAGCTGTCATCCAATGACTACGTTGAACATCATGTAGATCGCTTTGTGGTTGTCAGGCACGCGATCTTGGCTAAGCGAGTAACGAAGATTGGGTGATTGTCACGGGTCACCCCTTTATTCTGACTTAACTGAATTAAGTATGAGAGTATATCTTGGAGAAGAAGTAGGCGTGAATTGGATAGAAAAATAATAGTACTTGTATTAATTCATGAAGAACAGCAGAGCTCCACACTTTAATCTATGGGGTGTAGAAACTCCACCGTAGAAAATACATAAGTGAAAAATGTCTAGGCATGGCTGTGAAGCCAGGCTCCAAACGTGTACAATGGTCTATGATTATGAAAAACTGTAAAATAAGTCTCTAAAATTAGTTTTTATTCTAAACTAGTAACCTAGGGTTTACAGAAAATGAGTAACTAAGTGCAGATAGTGCAAAAATCCACTTCGGGGGCCCACTTGGTGTGTGCTTGGGCTGAACATTGAAGCTTTTTCGTGCTTAGGTTGTTCCTGGAGTTAAATCCCAGGTTTGGTGCCAGTTTGGGCGTTTAACTCCAATTCTGGTGCCAGTTTGGGCGTTTTACGCCAAGATGTTTTAGGCTGGATTCGGACTCCAGTTTGAGCCATCCAATCTCGGGCAAAGTATGGACTATTATATATTTCTGGAAAGCCCAGGATGTCTACTTTTAAATGCAATTAAGAGAGCGCCAATTGGGCTTTTGTAGCTCCAGAAAATCCACTTCAAGTGAAAGGATGTCAGAATCCAACAGCATCTGCAGTCCTTTTTCAGCCTCTGAATCAGATTTTTGCTCAAGTCCCTCAATTTTAGCCAAAAAATACCTGAAATCACAGAAAAATACACAAACTCATAGTAAAGTCCAAAAATATGATTTTTGAGTAAAAACTAATAAAAAATATAATAAAAAGTAACTAAAACATACTAAAAACTATGTAAAAACAATACCAAAAAGGGTATAAATTATCCGCTCATCAAGGCCATCATTTCATTTAGCTCACTTACCCAAATAGTCTTATCTTTTATCTTCCATTGTTAGCCAACTTTGAGCCTACGATTAACCCACTTTGTTCCTAATTTCAGCACATTACAAGCCTTGAAGTGAAAAATAATAAATGTCCTTAATTTGGATTTTTAATTAACTTTGGCTAGTGTGTGTGTCATTCAAGTGTGGGGAAACTTGGGACATTGGTTGAGAGAAAAGGGTGTTTTTGTTTTGTATTTCTATATTTGGGAATTGGGTACATACTCATGTGTTAATTAAATGTAAAACCATATGCATTGATGCTCTTATATATATTTTAGTTTGAAAAAAAAAGAAAAAAAATGAATGATAAAGAAAAAGAAAAAAAATATATATATATATAACAAAAGAAAAAAATAGAAAAAAAAGAAAAAAAAGAAGAAAAAGAGAAAAGCAATAAAAAGGGGACAAAATACCCCAAAATAAAGTTCAATAAGAATCAATGCATAAGTGTTGTGAAATGAAAAGGAAATGCATGAGTATGTGAAAAAGTGAAAATTTGGTAGTTATGTTAGCTTTGAAATTGTATAGGATGTCATAGGTTAGGTGGGAAGTCTAAGCTTATTAAGGATTCAAATTTCAAGTCCACTTGACCAAATATGCATCCTACCTTGACCCTAACCCCATTACAACCTATGAAAAGACCTCATGATAATTGTATATGCATGCACGAAATATTTGTTAATTGTTAGAAGAAGAACAAATCTTGGAAAGCATGATTAGGGGAGAATTGAGAGAATCAACCCTAAACACTTGAGTGACTAAAGCGGATACACATCCGGTGAGGGTTCGATTGCTCAATTACATGTTTTCACCTATGATCATCTCTTCTTGCAAGTTTATAAAAATATTTAATAACTCAATTCAATTGTGGATTAGATTTGCTATTGCCTTAGCCCTTGTGCCTATATATGTTCTCTTGGGAATTAATTGGGTTTTGTTAATTTCTAGTTTCAATCACTAAATTTGAGTTCCCAAGTTATAATTTTGTTTAGATCTTGTGTTGAATTCATGTTTTCTTGTTATTTTCTCTTTTCTTCCTATTTTATGAACTTTTTGGATTTTGAATTTCTACTAGTGCATTGATGTTTTCTATGATTGCTAGTGTTATTTGAGTTGTTTTCCATTGATAATTGTTAGAGGGTATCTGTGATTTCCAATTAAATTGTAATTTGAATATGTCTTTTATTAATTCATATCATGTATTTGATGAAATGTTTCCTTTGAATATGGAGTAATTTTCTATACTCTTGGCCTATGTTAAGGTGATTGGGTGAACTTGAGTCATTGGGTCTAATTGATTTGGTGATTTGAGAACCTTTGTGGTCAAATTGATACCCATTGACACCAATCTGCTACTAAGTCAATTAGTAGTTGAATTAGGGCTTATGAGTTGAAATTGATCAAACCATTTGACGTACTTCAATCTTGAAGTAGATATTGTACGTACTTCAAGCATAGAGGTAGACTTAATGAGCTTGGTTCTTCATAATTGTCTAGATATGGTTATTAGACAAGGATGGTGGCCCCAATTCCCATGCCTAGCCAAGAGTTTCTTTTATTATACATATTTGAAACCCCAAAAATCCCAATTACTTAATTCTTGTTTTAGTTTGGTTTAGTTTCTTACCCTTTTAAGATTTCTTGCATGTTAAGTTTAGTAGTTTAAATTCTTGTTTATGACTCCCAACACCGGAATTCTAACCAATATTGATGCACATGTTTGCCCATTCTTTGTGAGACGACCCGAGGTTTGAATACTTCGGTTACTTTATTGGGGTTGAACTTTGTGAAAACTATATTAAATTTTGATTTGAGGATCCATTGTTAGTTTAGAACTATACTTGCAACGTAACTATTTTTCTGAAATTCTTTACCAACGATAATCTTCGCATCAGAAGGTCTCTAGACGCTCAACGAGGTGCCTCTCGACCTGCATCTGAAAAACAACAAAATACATATGGAATGAGAAACAGAGGTTCTCAGTATGGTAAAGGTTCCCGCATAGTTAATATAAAAGGTCCTGAAAAAGCCAGAGGCATTCCTAGAACTCGAACACTCAGATTTCAGCTTAAAGATTCAACTAAACCTGAAATTAGGTAAGTTATCTAAGATATCCAAGTTCTAAATCTAACTTTAACTTAACACTTCACTTTCTATCTCTTCCAATGCTCTGAATCACCAGTGGAACATACCCCCTCACAACTCCGCCAAGAGGGGTCTCTCAGAAAACATACACATACAATTCAAGCAAGGAAAACACAGATAGAGGAGAAATTACAGCAAGTAGAACAAGTAGCAGATAAGCAAAGTTAAATAGTTAAGCAAACTAAAATAATGCACACTCAAGCAAAACATACGGATGCATATGATGCATGGCTATCCTAAGGCTAATGAGCTCATCTGTCGGTTATACAGCCAACCCAACATGTCCTGGTAGCTAACCATTGGACAGTCTCTCTGTAGGCGCATCCCCAAGCTCAATAATATCCATGAAAAAAATTTCAAGCTCATCCATGGGGAGAGACAAAGCCCCAAGCTCAGATTCATATATATATGCATGCCCAAGGGGGAACCCATGGAGTCAAAGTGTTCGGTCACAACTTACGTACATAGGGTCAACAATTTGTCTCAATTTTTGCAAGGCTCATATGCTCCTAAATTCATTATCATCATCATTACATATCTCATTGAATCTCAAATTCATCATTATTACTATCATCATTCCTCATAATCACACCTCCCATTTCGTTCATCTATAATTTAAACTTAAAAAATAATTCTTTATTTTCTAAATAAATCAAACTTAAAACATATTATCCTTAAAACCAAATCTTTCTAAATAATAACTCCAAAAGAAGCTTCTAATCTTTATAAAAATTTCAGCAGCATCTCCTCTGAAACTCAAACTTTTGCCACCTTTCAAGGGTCCCAACCACCAAACCACACACCTCTCAGTCATTCGAATCATTTCCAATAGAAAATCATTTCAAAATCAAATTAATTCCAATATTAAATCTTTTCTAACAATCAACCAACTCCAATAATAAACCATTCACAAAATCAAACCACACATCATATACCATTTTCATAATCCATCAATAATTCATTCAGTTCATTCCTATCTTAAGGTCTTCTAGCCTAAGTTTTCATGTGATATTAAACATTAACTACAAGAAACCAAAATCAAACATTGGCCGATTCCTCCTTAAGCTCAGAACACCTCAAAAACCTTTCTTTTTACAAGCTCCAAACTTTCAAACGTCAATTCCTCAAACTTAATCACCTGAATTTCGTTTCAAACCGTCCAATTGTACTCCAAATCAACAAGAACACAATCTAATTCAAACAATATCACTATAATCATCATAGGGTTTACTAATTCAACGATTTCAATGATTCACAAGGGTTTTTAACAATTTTTTTCCTTACCCGCAGATCTATTGGACAAAACACAGTGATTATCCACTGCTAGAGTTCACCTAAACCATCAAAATCATTCAAATTTATTACCCAAACCTTAAAATCATAAAATTGAGAAGAGGAAGAAATGGGAGAGAAATGCTAATTTCTTACCACTTTGTCCAAATAGAATTGAAGAGAATTCCGAGACGAACACATGACTACTGACGGCTTGTTAATCGGAGCTCCGGATTAAAAGTTACGGACGATTGAATTTCAATGACGTTTACCCCTTTTTTCCCTTGTGTAAATCTCTCTTCTCGGTGTTTCTCATAAATGAGAAGGAATAAAGCTCATTTCGGTGATTTATAGGTTGGACCTTGGGTCCGGTTTGGGCTTAGTCTAATCAGTTCATTTAATTTTCTATTTAATTTTCTGTTTTAGTGGATAAGTGTTGGATTATTGATTTGATTTGCTGTTTCTTGATGCTGAAATCGTTTATTGTTGGATTTCTTTATTGAGGTTATAATTTGTTACTTGGTTTTGAATTCTTTATGCTTTATATTTTTAAATACCAAGTACTTGTGAGTTGCCTTCAAAGCATTCTAAATCTTTGAATTGCATGTTTTGGCCACCATGTGATTTAAATTCTTTAACTTTGATTGGGTAATTCCTTGATGTTGGGTGATATGCATTTATCTTAATGCATTGAGTTGCTTGATCATATGCATCCATATGTTATGCTTATGCCTTAATGATATGTCAACCCTTAATTGTTTAACTATGTGCTCTACACATATTTGAAACTAGTCATTTTGGCATAATGCTTCATTTGTTAAATTGGATTGCAAGCTCACCTAGGGACATCTTTTTAAAATTCTCAAGCTATATGGATCATACTTGCTATGTGATTGATTTTAACTTCTATTTCACTTTTCCTAAATTGCATAGCAACCATGTTCCCCACTTTATGTCAACTATGTCATGCAAACCAAAATTCAAAGTGTGTCATTGATTGATGTGTGATTTTCATAGTTTTTTTTTGTTCATTAAGTTTCATTGCACATCAATCAATGTCCATTCCTTTATCCATTTCACAGTCATTTGATTCTTGCTTGAATACTTTTATGTTCCTTTATTACTTGTTTGTTTGTCTTAACCTACAAGTTTACTTTGAAGTATTTCAAGCACACTACAATGAGTGAAGTGCATGCTTCTTTTGTGTAATTGTGACATAATTTTTAATGCTAGTGTGTGAGTTCTAAATCGTGCGCAACTTGGAATTTACACATTATTTTCATCAATGTCACAACCTTATTAACTCACTTTATTTTAGTGATTCTTACCTTATTCTAACAATCTATGCCTTCTTGCTTTTGCATTTAATCGTCTTACTATCCTGTTTTCTATCTTTCAGGATAATTCACTATAAGCAAAAAGGGAAGCGAGAAGAAAGAACATATAGCAGCCAGTTGATCCACCAGCTGAAGATGGCAATTCATGAAGTCGCCATACCCCCTTGCTCATTTTTGAATGCACCGACGACGGTGCAAACTTTTAAGTGTAAGGAGGTTGTCCGACCAATCAGCCAATTTTGGGTGACAAATTTCTAATCCAAACACTTTCACATTTGATTTATTTTTCTTCTAGTACTAGGTCTTTTAGAATTCTTAGTTGCATTGTCTTGATTTGCATATATATAATAAGCTTGGTCAAAATAATAATATTTTCCAAGAATTTTATCTATAGGGTATTGATATCCGAATTGATTTGAGTAAAAGTTCTTCATTTAACTTGCTTGAATTATACATTGTGGAACATGGTTTTTTGAGCTAAGAATACATAAGCTTGTGAGTTTTTGAACCTAATTGTGTGGTTGCATCATATTAACCACTATTTTCATTCTTGTATGTATTATTCTCTTTCTATGATTGTAATCTTTGATTTGTTTAATTCTATAACACCCTGTTACCCTAAGTCTTACCTCTAGCCGTAAAGCAAAGGATACCAAGGTACCATGACAGTTCTAAAGCTTATAATATATAATATATGTCCAAGAATTTATATAACTAGAAGCCCAATGAAGGAATAAAGCTCAAAGTCGCATAAAGCGGAATTTTGAAATGTGAAGCGTTCACACTCGATAACTATAACGCGTAGGCACGGACAGAACCAGACATAATATATATGTAGATAGATCCAGGATACAAAAGGTAGTACTTAAATTAAACTAGTCACAGCCTGCAGAGTTTAGGCTAGCTAGTCAAACTGAATACAACAAAGTTTTGAAGTTTAAAACAGCAACAACCTATCTCTCAAAGTTTTCAGAAATACAGCCTCTAAGGCAACAAGGTTATATAAATACAAAGGATTAGAGAGTGACTATATCAAAATAAAGCAGAATAAAACAAAGACGAAACCATACTCTGCTCTGTCACCATCTCGCAACTCACTGAAGTGGGTTATGACCAGCATCTGAAAAACAACAACAACATATGGTATGAGAACCGGAGGTTCTCAGTATGGTAACAGTCCCCAATATATAAGATGTAAGGTTCCAGGATGCTAAAGGCAATCCTAGAACTTCACATCGAAAACAGATGTTCAAGCTTAACAAAAATAAATAAATAAATAAACTTAAACCATAAATAGGGAAATCTACTTAAGGGATTTCTAACTAATACTAGTCACCGCTGTCCCGCAGCCTTCATCAACCTACCCTCCGTGATCGCCACCACCTACCGAACCTCCTCAATCCCAGCAGAAAACACAAGTAATGCAGACAAGTAAAGGACAAGTAAAGTACATGTAAAGCAAATAGAACAATTAGCAAGTAAACATGTGATTCATTTAGGCATAACAGAAATTAAGCAAAGCATACAAATAGGTAGAAGATGCATATGATGAATGCCTTTCCTATTGGCTCGTGATATCACTTGTCGGTCTATAAATGCCAACTCGACACATCCTCCCGGATGTAGCCTTCCTGCCATGCCCAAAGATATAGGCTCTGCACACTCATGCAGCAGAGAAATCTGCCACGCTGGAGATATAGGCTCCACACACTCATGCAACAGGGAGTCTGCTACGCCAGAGATATAGGCTTTGCACACTCATGCAGCAGAGAAGGTTATGCGAATGGGATACAACCTCAGCCCTCTCATCTCAACGTAGGTGGGAGACTGCCTCGGCCCCTACACCGGCATCGCTACCTCGACAAGCGGGAGACTGCCACAGCCCTTGCCCGAGGTGCATAGCGACTTACCAATCATAACAATTCAATAATACAGCACAGCTCATAGCATTATTTCTTTTAAACTCATTCCAATCTCATCATCCAACATCAATAACTTAAGTCCATCACCAACATCTCAAGTTCATCATCAACCCAGTTCCCCATTAATTCACAGAATAAAAATCACCCAACTGACATACCAAGCCTAAACCACCATTTTCTAAACTCATACATAAATTCACTAAAATAAGTCATTATCTCATCTTTAATAATATTAGAACCTAATCACTTGATAGTACTCTTAAACAGCATTTGAAGAAAGTTTGAAAAGTTAGAGAACCCTTGAGAACGAAAAAAATTAATTTTTAGCAAAACAAGGGTCTCGCGTATGCAAGTTCCTACCTCGCGTATGCATGCAGTTGAAAAATGGGTGGTCGCGTACGCAATCCCTGCTCGCGTACGCGAGATGTCCAACACGAAGGGGTTGCTTGTGTCGCGTGTTAAAGTTCGCGTACGCAAGGGTTGCATTTTGATAGCTCGCTTACACATGCAGTGCCTCGCGTATGCGAGATGCCCAACTCGAATGGTTTGGTCACGTTGCGTGCACTGTGTCACGTACGCAACCCTCTCCAGAATTAGGAAATTTTCAAATCTGCAGAATTCAGTTTTAAGCACCAAACTTTAAACGTTCATAACTTCCTCTACAAAAATTCATTTTTATAAAACTTTATATCCATTTAAAGATCTTTAAATGAACTTTAATTTAAGATAAATTTCAACTAATTCTGAAAACAGAGGATCAAGTTTGATCCGTCAAAATTCACCATAAATCAAGTTTTACACAAAAATATTAAAGTTCTCAAATTTTCGAATTTCATAGCCAAAACATACCCAAACATCATAAAACACTACCACACACTACACCTTACCATTCCACTGTACTTCCATAACTTCTACACTTAATTCACTCAAGCTTTCCACCATAAATCAACACAAATCCATAATTCCAATTCCATACCAATAATTTACACAATGTAATTCCTCATATACACCCTTCATCAATTGACAACATCATCACATCACAATCATTATATCACAATTATCATCCACACAATCAATACTCATCCCACCATCTACATTTATTACCCAACATCAATAACTCCTATCATAATTCATCAAAATCATCATACATCATCAATCCAATAAATTTCAACAACCAATCCAATCCAATCCTAAGGTCCACTAGCCTAAGTTTTCAGAACCATTACATATTACATAAAGAAAACCAAAACCATACCTTGGCCGATTCTCACACAACTCAAAACACCAAGCAAAGCCACCAAGCTCGATCCAAAGCCTTAAACCAACTCCAACAAACACCAAAACTCAATCTAACATCATACAACATATCATATCAAACCTAGAGTTCACAAAAATAACTAAACACAAGGGTTTAGTGAGACCTTACCTTACCCAATGAGATTAGGGGTAAAACCCAATAATATTCCAATGCTAGATCACCCCTAAACAAACAAAATCACAAATTCTACTCAAAAACTAAAACCAAAATCGCAGAAATGTTAGGGCAGAAAACTAGAGTGTGAGTTTCGAGTTCTTACCTACAAAACTTATTTAAAAATGACGGGCTTGACGAGAGATTTGCGTGGCCGTAAACGGCTCGTCAATCGGAGCTCTGTAGCTCAAGTTATGATCAAAACAAGGTTTAGGTGAATAGTAAAACTCCAAACCCTTCTCTTCACTCTTCTCACTGTCCTTTCTCTCTCTTTTCTGAAAAATGAGGCTTAATGCCTCTTAAAGAACATATATATGTTGGGCTTGGGCCCAACTTAGACCCGGTCCAACTCGTTAGCATTTTAGATCCGTTTGGCCTAACTTTGGGTCAAAACCTTTAAGATTAGCACCCAGTTTTCAATTCTAAATTATTTTTGTCCTTTCAAAATAATAAATTCAATTTTCAAAATGTTATTTTTCTTAATATGCGGTATCAGTCAGACTAGAGCCGGTAATGCCGGCTTATGTGTCGGTACGTATTTTTACAAAAAATTTTCTAGAAGCGTCTGGGACTCTGTGTTTGAGTCGATTATAAATCTCAAGTGACTTTAAATCCGAACTCCTAAAGGCTCATCAAAACAATGACGTATTACCGAAGGTGTTGCCAGCTATTGAGCAAGGGAAGGAGTGGAGAGTGTCATGGGATCAAGATGGGTTATGGAGATTTAAGGGTAGGATCATTGTACCAGATGTTGGGACTTTGCAGCAAGATATCTTAAAAAAACACACAAAAGCAGATTCTCTATTCATCCGGGGAGTACTAAGATATACCATGATTTAAAAGTAATATTTTGGTGGCCGGGTATGAAAAATGATGTGGCAGAATATGTTTCAAAGTGTTTAACCTATCAGAAAGTAAAGATCAAACACCAGAGACCTTTCGGGACGTTTCAACCTTTAGAAGTTCTGCAATGGAAATGGGAAAGCATTGCGATGGACTTTGTGTCGGGATTGCCAAGGACTAGGGCCGGTTTTGATGCTGTCTGGGTGATTATGGACCGGCTGATGAAGTCGGCTGATTTTCTATCCATTCGGATGAATTACACCCTTAAGGAGCTAGCACGGTTATACATAATGGAGATTGTGAGACTTCATGGTGTGCCAACTACTATAATTTCTGATAGAGATCCTCGTTTCACTTCAAGGTTCTGGGGTGCATTTCAGAAAACTTTCGGAACCCGATTAAGCTTGAGTACGGCTTACCATCCTCAAACAGATGGTCAATCTGAGAGGACGATCCAAACCCTAGAAGATATATTGAGGGCTTGTATTTTAGACCAGCCGGCGAGCTGGGATCAGTATATGTCACTAGTGAAGTTTGCGTACAATAATAGCTACCATACGAACATCGGAATAGCTCTGTATGAGGCTCTGTATAGGAGAAAAAGTTAATCTCTGCTATGCTGGTATGAAGCTGGGGAGAAAAGCTTGTTGGGACCAGAGATGATAACTGAGACTACTGAACAAGTCAAGAAAATCCGAGATAGGATACTCACTGCGCAGAGTCGTCAGAAGAGTTATGCCGATCAGAGGCGGAAGCCCTTAGAATTTAAGGAAGGAGACCATGTTTTACTTAAGGTTACTCCAACAACAGGAGTGGCTAGGGCGATTAAAGCGAAGAAGCTGAATCCTCAGTACATCGGTCCGTTTCAGATCCTGGAGAGGGTTTGACCGGTGGCGTATCGGATGGCTCTACCACCCCATCTTTCGAACCTGCACGACGTATTTCATGTTTTGCAGCTTCCGAAGTATACTCCTGATGCTAGCCATGTGTTAGAACCTGAATCGGTTCAGTTAAAAGATTATTTGACGCTTCCGGTGGCTCCGGTCAGAATTGACAATACAAGTATCAAACGGTTGCATGGAAAAGAGGTTTCGTTAGCCAAAGTGGCATGGAGTCGAGCCAGTATTGAGGAGCACACTTGGGAACTTGAGTCGGAGATGCGAACTGACTATCTGCACCTATTCTCAGGTAACTGAATTCGAATTTTGTAGGCAAAATTCCTATTTTGGTGGGTAGAATGTAAAACCCGATTAATTAATGACTAATTAACCCATAAATTAAAATTTATTTTAGAAAATAAAAAAATGTGATTTTTATGGCTTAATATGATAGAGAAAATTAAAACGAGAATTTTGACACCAATTTTAAGAAATCGGCCCAAGATTGGGCCGAACGGGTCAAATTGGGCCAACCGGACCCATATTGGGTCCTTGGCCCAACCAAACTCAACCTAAAACCCTTATTCAGCACTCTTTCTCCTCTCTTAAACCTCAAAAACGCTGAAATTGTAAGGAAAGGGGGAAGAACACTCTTCCAAAATTCTAACCCTTACTTGATCTTCAAATCACCATATCTTTTAATCAGGAGCTCCGATTGTCGCCCGTTTGCGGTCACGTGTTCACCTCATTGAGCTCTACAAAACCCACAACTTTGTTCTTGAGGTAAGTCACAATTTTCTCTCTGAAATTCCAGCCTTAATTTCGAAATTTTGGGTGAAGAATGTTGAGATTTGTGAGCTTTTGATGTTATAGGATCCAACTAACTTGAAGGAGAGGCTTAATCTTGTCTCCTTGATCCTTGGGTGTGGTAAGATTCTCAACCCTAGTGGAATTTATTGGTTTATGATGTTTGGGTATTGAGTGGGTATGTTTGAATGTGGTATTGTGATTTAGAAAGTGTATATATGTGTGTTGGAGCTTGATTGAAGTCTTGGAAAACTTGGAAAAGGGCTTTTATGTGTTAAAAATCTATTCTTGGAGGTGTTGAAGTCTTGAAAGCTTGTGAAAAAGTGATTTGGAGGTGTTCCGGGTTGAGCGGGAAATCGGCCAAGGTATGATTTTGGTTTTTTGTATTTAAAATGTAATGTGGTGTGAAAACTTAGGCTAGAGGCTCTAAAATAGGGTTTGAACTATTGATGTTGTTGATTGGTTGAGATAAATTGTGTGGTTATGTATGTGATTAGTGGATGTTTGATGTTTTGATGGTATGATGCAAGAGAGATATGCATATTTTAATATATGCTTAATGATTGGTTGAGATTGAATTGTGGGTGAAACCATGTTGATGGTGAGGATGATATTTGATTGTATGTATTGATGATTGATGGAATTGGTATTGTTGGAACTTGGGATGAGAAAAGATATATGACATGATATTTTGTTTGAAATTGAGTTATTTGATTGAGATTGGTTAAAATGGTGGATTGGTGGATTGTGAATTTAATAAAAATGTTAACATATGAGTTGAGGAGGCTTGAGGTTGATTTTTGGTAAGTTTTGGTTGGTTTTGAAAAGGGTTGAAATTGGTTTGTTTTGAAAATGGAATTTTGTGGGTTGGGTCTACTTTGACGGAGCATATCTTGGTCTCCGGATCATCGATTTGTGTCAAACTTGTTTAGAAATAAAATTGGATCCGAGATATTTATGCCGTTTAAAGAACGGATGGAAAATAATTTGAAACGAAAAAGTTATGCCCGTCGAAAGTTTGGGGTTTGAAACTGGAATTCTGCAGCTTTTTAACTTAGTAAAATTTTTGGCAAGTCGTGCTCCCATGCGCACGTGTGGCCGACGCGCACGCGTCACTCTCAATTTTTACTCCACCACGCGCGTGCCCCTGGCTGACACGTACACGTCGCTGTATTGATGCAATTGCTCAGTAGAAAATCTAGAGAGTTGCGCTGGTACTGTGCTGGTTTTGTGCGAGGAGCACACAACGCACCCACGCGTACACGTGGCTGACGCGCATGCATCACTCCACCCTCTGCTTCCCATGTGTGCGCATGGGCGACGCGCATGCCTCACTCTAACTTTTTCCCCTTCCACGCGTGCGCATGGACAATGCACACGCGTGACCTCGTTTTCACCAAAAGCTTATTTTTGAGTTTTCAAAGCCGAATTTCAGACTTCTAAGCCTTCATTCTCACCCTTTATGTCCTAAATCCTTATAGTATGCCTAGAGATGGGAAGAAGCTAGGAACTGTGGTAACATGTGGGTGAAGTAAGGGGAGAATTAATGATGAATTATGATTAAAGGTAATCGTATGAGGTGTTGATGATGGTGGTGGAAGTGCTTTATATGCCATGAGTCGGAGGGCTGTAATTGTTAATAAATTGTGGCTGGTTATGGATTGTATTATAAGCTGAATGGCTGAGTTATTGCTGAATTATGGATGAGCTATTGTTGAATTATAGCTGAGTATGATTGCATATATGCTTATTGAATGAAATGTGAATGTTGCACTTCCACTATCTGAGACTCATCAGCCACTAGGACAGGCATACATCATATGCATTATATGTGAATTGCTTGGAATGCCTAATTGACTTTATATTCCTTGCTAATTGTCTAAATGTCGTATCTGCTTCCTATTTGTGCATTCCTTGTTTGATATAATTGTGTTTGTGATATCAAATTACTGATGGTGGTTGGAAGGTCCGAAGGATTTGGAAAGGGGAGTGTTAGTTAGACTGAAGATCCTTAGCTAGTTGCCTATTTCATTTATGGTTTAGTCTGTTTATAAGCTTTGATTATCTGTTGGAAGTTCTAGGATTGCCTTCGGCTTTCTCAGGACATTACATGTTAGATATGTGGGCACTGTTACCATACTGAGAACCTCCGGTTCTCACCCATGCGAATTTTGTGGTTTTCAGATGCAGGAATTGAGGCTCCTCGCTGAGGCATGCTGGAGACTTCTGGATTAGCAAAGATCCTTAGCTCTCGAGACTTTATTTTAGTTTTATGCACTTACTTAGATACTTATTATCTCCACTATATATATGTATATTGTATTAACTCCTCTTAGAGGTTATTTTGGAGAAACAGGTTCTGTAACTTGTCTTTTGGGTTTTCTTTGGGTTCTCATACTTTATATATGTATGTATACTTCTATGCTCGGACTGGTTATCTTCGCAAACTGAGTCTTGAGCTTTGATATTCGTATCTTTGGTACTCTCTTGTTTATATACTCGCGTTAGCTTATCCTTTATCTGCTTCGTTACGTTATCGATCGGAGTGTTGCGCTTTCCAATTTAACGGTTTTGATTTACCCCTTTTTCTTCAAAGGCTCCTAGTTACAAATATTTTTCGCACTACTATATATACTAAATTTTATTTTTAGAGGTCGTAATACCTCGCCACCTCTGTTTTTATTACTTAAGCATAAGGCTCTGTGTGGTAGGGTGTTACAGAGGACAACTAAGTGCAATTAACTCTTTGTAATTACCATGTTGTAGTCAATGATCCAAGATAGGAAACCTTGACTCTTAGTTCTTGCCATGAGTGTCTTTTAGCCTTTATAGTTTCTTGGTTGTTAGTTTTATTTTCTTGTCTATCAAACCCAAAACCCCAAAAATATACCCTATAACCAATAATATGCACACTTCCCTGCAATTCCTTTGAGAGATGACCTGAGGTTTAAATACTCTTGGTTTTTATTGGGTTTGTGACAAACAAAATTAAACTTTGATTGAGGGTTGATTGTTGGTTTGGATCTATACTTCGACGAGATTATTTTGTGAAAATTCTAACTGACGATTTCTCTTCGTCAATTTATATCCTACCCACTTAATTAAGAACTTTGCCCCCAAAATTCATATTTAGTTACCTAAAAATAGGTGTGGGTAGTCTTTTCTCATTTTTGACTCAAGTTTCCAAGTGTGTTCCTCAATTCCAACTCGACTCCAAACAACTTTTACTAATAAAACTTCCTTTCCGCGTAATCGCTTAATACTATTATCGTTAATTCGAATCGGGGTCACTTGAAGCGTCAGATCCTCTTTCAATTGAACTGATTCAGGTTCTAAAATGTGGCTAGCATCAGAAGTGTATTTTCAAAGTTGCGACACATAAAATACGTCGTGCAAGTTTGAAAGATGCAGTGGTAGAGCTATCCGATACGCCATCGGCCCGATTTTCTTCAGGATTTGAAACGGACCGATATAACGAGGATTCAATTTCTTTGCCTTGATCTCTCTTCCCACTCCTGTTGTTGGAGTAACTCTTAGGAATACATGATCTCCTTCATCAAATTCTAACGGTTTCCGCCTCTGATCGGTGTAGCTCTTCTGGCGACTCTCAGCGGTAACCATTCAGTTTCGGATTTTCTTAATATGTTCGGTGGTTTCAGCTATTAACTCAGGCCCTAACAAACTTGTTTTCCCAGCTTCATACCAACATAGTGAAGATTGGCACTTTCTCCCAAACAGAGCCTCATACGGAGCCATTCCAATGCTCGCATGGTAACTATTATTATATGCAAACTCTACTAATGGCATATACCAATCCCAACTTGCCGGTTGGTCTAAAACGCAATCCCTCAACATATCCTCTAGAGTTTGAATTGTTCTCTCCGATTGGCCATCAGTCTGTGGACGGTACGCGGTGCTTAAACTTAATTGAGTTTCAAACGCTTTCTAAAATGCTCCCCAGAATCTTGAAGTGAAATGAGGATCTCTATCTGAAACTATAGTTGTAGGCACACCATGCAGTCTTATAATTTTCTTGATATACAGACGGGCTAACTCCTCTAAGGTATAACTCATTCGGATAGGCAAAAAGTGTGTATACTTTGTCAACCAATCCACAATCACCCATACTGCGTCAAATCCTGTCCGAGTTCTTGGCAATCCAGCCACAAAGTCCATTGCGATACTTTTTCATTTTCATTGCTGATTTTCTAAAGGTTGCAATGTTTTGGGTGGTCTTTGGTGTTCAATCTTTAAATTCTGACAAGTCAAACATTTTGAAACATACAATGCCACGTCATTCTTCATTCCCGACCACCAGAACATTACCTTTGGATCATGGTACATCTTGGTACTTCCCGGGTAGATAGAGAATCCACTCCTATGCACCTCTTTCAAGATATCTTGTCGTAAATTTTCAACATTTGGCACACAAATCCTACCTTTGTACCTCCATATTCCGTCTCCATCCCATGAAACTCCCCATCGCTTTCCCTTCTCGATTGTCGGCAACATCTTCTGTAACTCCTGATCATCTTGTTGAGCTTTTAAAATTTTGGACTTGAAGTCACTAGAGATCTATAGTTGGTTCAGGCATACATTCCTATTAAATTCTCCGATATCCAGTCTCAAATCCCCAAATTTGAACACCAATTCCGCTTCCTTAATCATCATCCAAGCAACCATCAACTACTTTCGGCTCAAGGCATCCGCTACAATGTTTGCCTTCCTTAGGTGGTAACTTAACTCAAAGTCGTAATCCTTCAGCAACCCCATCCACCACCTTTGCCGCATGTTAAGCTCCTTCTGATCAAAGAGATACTTGGGACTCTTGTGATCAGAGAAGACTTGAAACTTCACTATGTATAAGTAATGCCTCCAAATCTTCAATACAAATACAACCGCCGCCAATTCCAAGTCATGAGTTGGGTAATTCATCTCATGAGGTCTCAGCTGACACGATGCGTAAGCTACCAAGTTTCGGTGTTGCATCAACACACACCCTAGACCTTTCAACGAAGCATCACAATACACCTCAAAAGGTTCATTAGGTTCAGTAACACAAGTACAGGTGCTGTAGTCAGTTTCTGCTTCAAAGCTTGAAAGCTCTCCTCACATTCTGATGTCCAGACATACAACACATCCTTTCGAGTTAACTTTGTCAAAGGAAATGAAATTTGTGAAAAGCCTTTGATAAACCTCCGATAATATCCTGCTAAACCTAAGAAGCTTCTGACCTCTGTCATTGATGTAGGTCGTTCCCAATCCATCATTGCCCCAACCTTAGAAGGATCCACAGCTATTCCCTGCTTACTCACTACGTGACCCAAAAATTTCACCTTATTCTTCCAGAATTCACATTTAGAAAGTTTAGCGTACAACTTCCTTTCTTTCAGAATCCGTAGCATGATCCGCAAGTGTTCCGCGTGCTCCTCCTCAGTCTTAGAGTAGATTAGAATATCATCAATGAAGTCAATGACGAATCTATCTAGGAAAGGACGGAATATCCGGTTCATATAGTCCATGAACACAGCATGAGTATTGGTTAACCCAAATGACATCACTGAGTATTCGTAGTGACCATATCGAGTTCTGAAAGCGGTTTTTGGAATATCTTCATCTTTCACTCTTATCTAGTGATACTCAGACCTTAAGTCAATCTTAGAAAAGAAACTAGCTCCTTGCAACTGGTCCATCAGATAATCAATTCTCGGCAACGGGTATTTATTCTTTACAGTTACTTTGTTCAGTTGTTTGTAATCTACGCACAGCCACATAAACTTCCATCCTTTTTTTTTACCAACAACACCAATGCTCCCCATGAAGAAATGCTTGGAAGAATGAAGTTCTTACTTATTAACTCCTCCAGCTGAGCTTTAAGTTCAGCCAGCTCCAAAGGTGACATTCGGTAAGGCGCAATTGAAATTGGTCCTGCTCTAGGAACTAACTCAATCGCAAATTCGATTTCTCAAGAGGGAGGAAATTCAAGTATGTCTTTAGGGAATACTTCTAGAAATTCATTCACAACTGGAATTTGATTCAAACTTTGCTCCTCGCCCGACACATTTGCAACTAACAGCATAACACCTAGACATTCACATCCGCTGCAGTTTACCACAATGGAATTCAGATAATAACCTTTCGCCACAAATGGTCCTTCTGATCCTTCCGACATAAAATGTGATTTTTTTATAACCAATCCAATCCCAAGATGAGATCAAGACCAGTAATCGGCAAACAAATTAAATCATGGACAAAATTTCGTTGTTTAACTCAAAACAGAACTTGTGGACAACCTAATCTAGTCACAATAGCTTCAGAGGTAACATTATGCACTTTCAAATCATAGGTCAATACAACTATCTTCAATCCTAACTCACTAGCCTTCTCAAATGCTACAAATGAGTGTGATGCTCCAGTATGAAATAAGGCAATTAAAGTTTTACCAGCCATTTCACAATTACATCTTATCAGTGTCTCAGATCCCGCGACACCCATAGCAGATGTAGTGAATACTCGCCCTGGCTGCTATGCTCTCCGGGCATCATCCCTCTTCTTGTTCGGACAGTTCCAGGACAAATGTCTGGCTCCACCACAGTAGTAGTATACACCCAAACCCACTCTACACGGAGTATTCGGGTGATATTTCTTGCATCTCCTACAAGTCAAGTCATTCTGTGGAATCTGTGCTTGCTTTCCTTTGCCTCTTCCCTAGTTGTTATTATCATTGAATCTCCAGAAGTTATTCTGACCCAGATGTTGTTGTGGGACATAACCACCTCGCTTGAAATTTCGACCTCTAGGCATAAAATTCCTCCACTGATCCCTCCTAACAAAAGCTCGATGATCACCTGGTGCACAAATTGTGAATCACACTTTTCACAATTCGTACCACTGACCAGCAAGTGCATTGGGTCGTCCAAGTAATACCTCACGTGAGTAAGGGTTGAATCCCACGGAGATTGTTGGTTTGAAGCAATCTGTGGTTATCTTGTAAATCTTAGCCAGGAAGTCAATTATATTTATCAGTTGAATTGCGAATAAATAAGAGAGCATGAATTAAAGGTTACTTGTTGTGCAGTAATGGAGAATATGTTGGAGTTTTGGAGATGCTTTGTCTTCTGAATCTCTGCTTTCCTCTGTCTTCTTGTTCACGCACGCACGTCCTCCTATGGCAAGCTATATGTAGGGGATCACCGTCGTCAATGGCTACATCCCATCCTCTCAGTGAAGAATATGCTCACATGCTCTGTCACAGCACGGCTAATCATCTGTCGGTTCTCGATCATACTGGAATAGGATTCTTCATCCTTTTGCGTCTGTCACTAACGCCTAGCACTCGCGAGTTTGAAGCTCGTCACAGTCATTCGATCATTGAATCCTATTCGGAATACCACAGACAAGGTTAGACTTTCCGGATTCTCATGAATGCTGTCATCAGTTCTAGCTTTTACCACGGAGATTCTGATTAAGGAATCTAAGAGATACTCATTCAATCGTGTATAGAATGGAGGTGGTTGTCAGGCACACGTTCATGGTTTGAGGAAGGTGATGAGTGTCACAGATCATCACCTCCATCACAGTTAAGCGCGAATGAACATCTTAGATAGGAACAAGCGTGTTTGAATGGAAAACAGAAATACTTGCATTAACTCATCGAGACACAGCAGAGCTCCTCACCCCCAACAATGGAGTTTAGAGACTCATGCCGTCAAAGAGTACAAAGTTCCGATCTAAAATGTCATGAGATACAAAATAAGTTTCTAAAAGTTGTTTAAATACTAAACTAGTAGCCTAGGTTTACAGAAATTGAGTAGACTATAACAGATGGTATAGAGATCCACTTCTGGGGCCCACTTGGTGTGTGCTGGGGCTGAGACTTAAGCAATTCACGTGCATAAGGCCATTTTGGGCGTTCAACGCCAGGTTTGGATCCATTTCTGGCGTTGAACTCCAACTTTTAATCCTTTTCTGGCGCTGGACGCCAGAATTGGGCAGAGAACTGGCGTTGAACGCCAGTTTATGTCGTCTATCCTTGAGCAAAGTATGGACTATTATATATTGCTGGAAAGCCCTGGATGTCTACTTTCCAACGCAATTGAAAGCACGCCATTTTGAGTTCTGTAGCTCCAGAAAATCCACTTTGAGTGCAGGGAGGTCAGAATCCAACAGCATCAGCAGTCCTTTTTCAGCCTAAATCAGATTTTTGCTCAGCTCCCTCAATTTCAGCCAGAAAAATACCTGAAATTACAGAAAAACACACAACTCATAGTAAAGTCCAGAAATATGAATTTTTCCTAAAAACTAATGAAAATAAACTAAAAACTAACTAAAACATACTAAAAACTATATGAAATTAACCCCAAAAAGCGTATAAAATATCCGCTCATCACAACACCAAAATTAAACTGTTACTTGTCCTCAAGCAACTAGACAAATAAAATAGAAGACTAATAGGTTGAGAAGCAATAATATCTCAGAGTTTTTGAGTGAAGCTCAGATTTTAATTAGATGAGTGGGGCTAGCAGGTTTTTGCCTCCGAACAGTTTTGGCATCTCACTTTATCCATTGAAGCTCAGAGTGATTAGCATCTATAAGAACTTAGAATTCAGATAGTGTTATTGATTCTCCTATTTCAGTATGATGATTCTTGAACACAGCTATTTCATGAGTCTTGGCCGTGGCCCTAAGCACTTTGTTTTCCAGTATTGCCACTGGATACATAAATGCCACAGACACATAATTGGGTGAACCCTCTGGATTGTGACTCAGCTTTGCTAAAGTCCCCAATTAGAGGTGTCCAGGGTTCTTAAGCACACTCTTCTTTCTGCTTTGGACCTTGACTTTAACCGCTCAGTCTCAAGTTTTCACTTGACACCTTCACGCCACAAGCACATGGTTAGGGACAGCTTGGTTTAGCCGCTTAGGCCAGGATTTTATTCCCTTAGGCCCTCCTATCCACTGATGCTCAAAGCCTTGGGATCCTTTTTATTGCCCTTGCCTTTTGGTTTTAAGGGCTATTGACTTTTTTTTTTGCTGCTTTTTCTTGCTTCAAGAATCATTTTTAGGAATTTTCAGATTATCAATAACATGTCTCATGTTCATCATTCTTTTAAGAGCCAACATATTTAACAGTCTTAAGCAACAAATTCAAAAGACATATGCACTGTTCAAGCATTCATTCAGAAGACAGAAAGTATTGCCACCACATATAACTAATTAGAATTTCTCTTATTAAAACTCGAAATTTTATTGCCTCTTATTCAAAAGATCTACTATTTTATTCATGTTTGCTGATGATGAGAAAAATAAACTATAGCTTAATTGGAGATAAGATCAAAATAGATACTAATTACTACTATATGACTCCTAAGGTGAACTTTTCTAATGACACTTTCACAGATTTAAAGCAGAAATTGGAATTTAACAACCTTTATTCTGGGGGAACAGGGGTTCCTCTGATCCTTGGGGTGCTCGGTCCTGCAAGAGATAACTTCTGGCGCTTCAAGTCCCTTAAGTCACGCCTTTGCTCCTCTTGTTCTTTAAACATATAGGTAAGAATTTGACTGTGTTCCTTCTGTTCTTTTATTATTTACTCCATAGCTTCCCGTATCTTGGTGATGGACGTCTCAAGATACTCCCAATATTCAGATTGAGGGATTTCTGGGAGGAATTCCTGCGTTTTCTTCTTGGTGGGATCCTCCTGCGCTTGTTGTTTTTCCATTGATGCTTTGGTGATTGGCTTCTCAACTGAGATGTACTCAGTTATTCCCATCCTTACTCCAGCATCGTTGCAGAGCAGCGATATCACGCTTGGGTAAGCCAACCTGGCTTCTTTGGAATTTTTGTTAGCAATTTTGTAGAGTTCAGTTGAGATCAGCTGATGAACTTCCACTTCTTTTCCCATCATGATGCAATGGATCATCACTGCTCTTTTAACTGTGACTTCAGAACGGTTGCTGGTAGGCAACAGAGAATGCCTAATGAAGTCCAGCCATCCTCTGGCGACTGGTTTGAGATCTTCTCTCTTGAGTTGATTTGGGACACCCTTTGTGTTGGTGGTCCACCTGGCTTCAGGGATACATATGTCCTCTAGAATCTTATCCAGGCCCTTGTCTATTCTCATCATTCTCCTGTTGAAGGAATCTGGATCATCTTTCAGCTGAGGTAGCTTTAAGATCTCTCTGATCTTGTCAGGGGTGGTATGAACAATCTTTCCTCTGACCATGGTCCGATATTCATAGAAGGCAGTTCCAGATAGTTTTTGCTTGTCAGTCTGCCACATATTAGCATAGAACTCCTAGATCATATTCCTTCCCACATTCGTTTCAGGATTAGCTAGGACTTCCCAGTTCCTGATTCGAATTTGCTCCTGGATCTCCGGATATTCATCTTCTTTCAGATCGAATCTAACTTCCGGGATCACTGATCTCAGACCCATTATTTTGTTATAATGGTCCGAATGTTCTTTAGATAAGAACTTCCCTTGATTCCAAAGTGGTTTTGGAACGCTCTCTTTCTTGCCTCTTGGAGTGGGTTGTTTTCCTTTGGGGGCCATGATCTTAGTGATCGCGGATAAACACACCAAACTTAGAGGTTTGCTTGTCCTCAAGCAGAAGAAAAGAAATGAGAGGGATAGAAGGAGAGCTAGGTGCAATTGTTGATGGGAGAGGAGGGAGGCCGAACTCAAATTTATAAGGGGGGGAGGGTGGGTTTTCTAAAAAAAAGAGATAAAGATATGATAAAAAGATTTATTTTAAAATTGAGAGGATATGAAAGATTTTTGAGAAAGATAGATTTAATTTTTGAAAAAGATAAAGTGGAGGTTTTGAAAAAGATATTGATGAGTTGAAAAAGATAGATTTGTAAAAAAAATTTGAAAAGAGTTGGATTGAATTTGCAAAGATGCCTGGTGCTTATGGATTAAAATACATTTGATATTTTTAGTGGTAGGGTTTTTAGAAATTATGGAATTTAGAAATCAGGGTTCTTAACATGTTTATGTAAGAAATCATGAATTGAAGTAAGAAAATCAAGGTTGGAATGCAAAAAATGTGAAGAAAAATGAACTTGCCTCCTCCCCATCATCCTGGCGTTTGAACGCCCAAACACTGCCTGTTTTCGGCGTTCAGCGCCCAAATGCTGCTCTCGTGGGCGTTCAACGCCCAGCTGCTGCCATTACTGGCGTTCAACGCCCAGTGGGTGCCCATTTCTGGCGTTGAACGCCCAGATTGCTACCATTACTGGCATTTTCTTGCCAGTGAGTTCTTTTTCTCTGTTTTGTGCGCCGAGTCCTTCTGTAACTCTGTGGACTTATACAAATGATTCCTCACCTTAGTGTCAGTGAACTTTATATAAACAAATAAAAATAAAAATAGGGCAAAATGCTTAGAGGATTGTTGCCCCATGGCTGGGTTGCCTCCCAGCAAGCGCTTCTTTATTGTCTTTAGCTGGACCTTGCTGAGCTTTTAATCTAGCTTCAGCCTTGAGCATTCTTGCTCAATGTTGCCTTCAAGATAATGCTTGATTCCCTGTCCATTGACAATGAACTTCTTATCAGAATCAATATCTTGAAGCTCCACATAACCATATAGTGATACACTTATAATCACGTATGGTCCCCTCCACCGGGACTTCAGTTTCCCGGGGAATAGCCTGAGTCTAGAGTTAAACAACAGGACCTTCTGTCCTGGTTCAAAGATTCTAGATGACAGCTTTCTGTCATGCCATTTTTTTTATTTTTCTTTATAAAGCTTGGCATTTTCGAAAGCTGTGAATCTGAATTCCTCTAGCTCATTTAGCTGGAGCAATCGTTTTTCTCCTGCTAATTTGGCATCAAAGTTTAGGAATCTGGTTGCCCAGTAGGCCTTATGTTCCAGTTCCACGGGCAGGTGACATGCCTTACCATACATGAGTTGGTATGGAGAGGTCCCTATAGGGGTCTTGAATGCTGTCCTGTAAGCCCACAGAGCATCATCCAAGCTCCGTGCCCAATCCTTTCTACGGGTATTTACTGTCCGTTCCAGGATTCTCTTTAATTCTCTGTTAGAGACTTCAGCTTGCCCATTGGTTTGTGGATGATATGGAGTAGCCACCTTGTGGCGAATCCCATACCGAACCATGGCGGAGTAAAGCTGTTTATTGCAGAAGTGAGTGCCCCCATCACTGATGAGTACTCTAGGGACACCAAACCTGCTAAAGATATGTTTCTGGAGGAACTTCAGCACTGTTTTAGTATCATTGGTGGGTGTGGCAATAGCCTCAACCCATTTTGATACATAGTCAACTGCTACCAGAATATAAGTGTTTGAGTATGACGGTGGGAAAGGTCCCATGAAGTCAATTCCCCATACGTCAAACAACTCAATTTTCAAGATTCCCTGTTGAGGCATAGCGTAACCATGAGGCAGATTACCAGCTCTTTGGCAACTGTCACAGTTACGTACAAACTCTCGGGAATCTTTATAGAGTGTGGGCCAATAGAAGCCACATTGAAAGACCTTGGTGGCTGTTCGCTCACCTCCGAAATGGCCTCCATATTGAGATCCGTGGCAATGCCACAGGATCTTCTGTGCTTCTTCTCTAGGCACACACCTACGGATAATTCTGTCTGCACATCTCTTAAAGAGATAAGGTTCATCCCACAAGTAGTACTTTGCATCAGTAATTAATTTTTTTTTTTGTATCCTATTGTACTCCTTGGGTATGAACCTTGCAGCTTTATAGTTTGCAATATCGGCAAACCATGGTGTTTCCTGAATGGCAAACAAATGCTCATCTGGAAACGTCTTAGAGATTTCAAGAGAGGGGAGCGGCGTCCCTTCTATTGGCTCTATCCGTGATAGATGATCAGCCACTTGGTTCTCTGTCCCTTTTCTGTCTCTTATTTCTATATCAAACTCTTGCAGAAGCAACACCCATCTAATGAGCCTAGGTTTTGAATCTTGCTTTGTGAGTAGATATTTAAGAACAGCATGATCAGTATACACAATCACTTTTGATCCTACTAAGTATGATCTGAACTTGTCAATGGCGTAAACCACTGCAAGTAATTCTTTTTCTGTGGTTGTGTAGTTTTTCTGGGCATCATTTAGAACGCGACTAGCATAATAAATGACATGCAGAAGCTTGTCATGCCTCTGTCCCAATACTGCACCAATGGCGTATTCACTGGCATCACACATTAGCTCAAATGGTAACGTCCAGTCTGGTGCAGAAATGACTGGTGCTGTGACCAGCTTAGCTTTCAGCGTTTCAAACGCCTGCAAGCACTCTGTGTCAAACACAAATGGCGTGTCAGCAGTTAGCAGATTGCTTAGAGGTTTGGCGATTTTTGAAAAATCCTTTATAAACCTCCTATAGAATCCTGCATGCCCCAGAAAGCTTCTGATTGCCTTAACATTGGCAGGTGGTGGTAATTTTTCAATTACCTCTATTTTTGCTTGATCCACCTCTATTCCCTTGTTTGAGATTTTATGCCCAAGAACAATTCCTTCAGTCACCATGAAGTGACACTTTTCCCAGTTTAAAACTAGGTTGGTCTCTTGGCATCTTTTCAAAACAAGTTTCAGGTGATCAAGACAGGAGCTGAATGAGTCTCCATATACTGAGAAGTCATCCATGAAGACTTCCAGAAATTTTTCCACCATATCAGAGAAAATAGAGAGCATGCATCTCTAGAAGGTTGCAAGCGCATTACATAGCCCAAATGGCATCCTTCTATAAGCAAACACTCCAGATGGACATGTGAATGCTGTTTTCTCTTGATCCTGGGGATCTACTGCAATCTGGTTATAGCCTGAGTAGCCATCCAAAAAGCAGTAATAATCATGACCTGCTAGTCTTTCTAGCATCTGGTCTATGAATGGTAAAGGAAAATGATCCTTTCTGGTGGCTGTATTGAGCCTTCTGTAGTCAATACACATGCGCCACCATGTAACTGTTCTTGTAGGAACCAGTTCATTTTTTTCATTATGAATCACTGTCATGCCTCCCTTTTTTGGGACGACTTGGACAGGGCTCACCCAGGGGCTATCAGAAATAGGATAAATAATCCCAGCCTCCAGTAATTTAGTGACCTCTTTCTGCACCACTTCTTTCATGGCTGGATTTAGCCGCCTCTGTGGTTGAACCACTGGTTTGGCATTATCCTCTAATAAGATTTTGTGCATGCATCTAGCTGGGCTTATGCCCTTAAGGTCACCTATGGACCACCCAAGAGCTGTCTTGTGTGTCCTTAGCACTTGAATAAGTGCCTCCTCTTCCTGTGAATTTAAAGCAGAGCTTATGATCACTGGAAAAGTGTCACCTTCTCCCAGAAACGCATATTTCAAGGATGGTGGTAATGGCTTGAGCTCGGGTTTAGGAGGTTTTTCCTCTTCCAGAAGAAATTTCAGAGGCTCTTTCATGTCCTCTGAATCCTCTAAATCAGGCTGAACATCTTTAAAGATGTTTTCCAACTCTGATTCAAGACTCTCAGCCATGTTGATCTCTTCTACCAAAGAGTCAATAAGATCAACTTTCATGCATTCTTTTGATGTGTCTGGATGCTGCATGGCTTTGACAGCATTCAACTTGAATTCATCATCATTGACTCTCAGGGTTATTTCCCCCTGTTGGACGTCAATGAGGGATCGTCCAGTTGCTAGGAAGGGTCTTCCTAGAATGAGAGTAGCACTCTTGTGCTCCTCCATTTCCAGCACAACAAAGTCAGTGGGAAAGGCGAATGGCCCAACTCTGACAATCATGTCTTCAATCACGCCTGATGGGTATTTAGTGGAACCATCAGCAAGTTGGAGACATATCCGGGTTGGTTTAACTTCTTCAGTTAAGCCAAGCTTCCTGATAGTGGATGCAGGTATTAGGTTGATGCTTGCCCCAAGATCGCATAAAGCTGTCTTGGTGCAATTACCTTCTAATATGCATGGTATCAGAAAACTCCCAGGGTCTTTGAGCTTCTCAGGAAAGCTTTTCAAAATGACTGCACTGCATTCTTCAGTGAGGAGAACTCTTTCTGTTTCTCTCCAATCCTTTTTATGACTCAAGATCTCTTTCATGAACTTGGCATAAGAAGGTATTTGCTCAAGTGCTTCTGCAAACGGAATCTTTATTTCAAGAGTCCTGAGATAATCTGCAAAGCGAGCAAATTGCTTATCCTGCTCCTCTTTCTGGAGTTTTTGAGGATAAGGTATCTTGTCTTTATATTCTTCAACCTTAGTTGCTGCAGGTTTATTGCCTACAGAAGTGGTTGAAGAAGCCTTTTTAGAGGGGTTGTCATCAGTACTTGTGTGTGTCTGATCCCTCACTGGCAATTGAGTGCCAGAGTTAGAAGCTGGAGTGACGTGAGAAGCCAACTCCTTGTCTGTTCCTGGCGTTTGAACGCCAGAATTGTGCCCATTTTGGGCGTTCAGTGCCAGATCCTGTCCATTTTGGGCGTTCAATGCCAGATCCTTGCCCATTTCTGGCATTGAACGCCAGTCCTGCTTTGTTTCTGGCGTTGAACGCCAGTTTTGGCCATGGTCTGGGCGTTCAGCGCTAGCCTTCCACCAATTTTCTGGCGTTTTAGTGCCAGAATTATTTTTCCCTGGGCTCTTACTGTCCTCAGGTGAATTTTGGGTGGTTTGCTCATTTCTTAGCTTTTTGCTGCCTTGAGGTGGGGTATTTAATATTTTCCCACTTCTTAGTTGAACTGCTTGGCATTCTTCTGCTATTTGCCTTGATAGCTGCTGCTTTGTTTGCTTAACTGTTTGTCCATATGTATATTAGCCATCCTTGTCTCTTGTAACCTTTCTTTGAATTCGGCTAACTGCTTTGTTAGAAAGTCCAATTGCTGATTGAATTCAGCAGCTTGTTTTACAGGACTGAGTTCAGCAGTTGCTGTCTTAACCTCTTCTTTCATGGAAGAGTCATTGCTTAGGTACAGATGCTGATTCCTGGCGACTGTATCAATGAGCTCTTGAGCCTCTTCAATTGTCTTTCTCATGTGGATAGATCCACCAGCTGAGTAATCAAGAGACATCTGAGCTCCTTCTGCAAGCCCATAATAGAAGATGTCTAACTGAACCCACTCTGAAAACATTTCAGAGGGGCATTTTCGTAGCATCTCTCTGTATCTTTCCCAGGCATCATAAAGAGATTCATTATCTCCTTGTTTAAAGCCTTGGATGTCCAGCCTTAGCTGTGTCATCCGTTTTGGGGGAAAGTACTGATTCAGGAATTTTTCTGTCTTCCATGTCTTTATGCTGGCCTTAGGTTGGTTATTCAACCACCTCTTAGCTTGATCTTTTACAGCAAATGGAAACAATAATAGTCTGTAGATATCCTGATCTATTTCTTTATCATGTACTGTGTCAGCAATCTATAGAAATTGTGCCAGAAACACTGTAGGTTCTTCCTGTGGAAGACCGGAGTACTGGCAACTTTGCTGCACCATGATAATGAGCTGAGGATTCAACTCAAAGCTACTGACTCCAATGGAGGGTATGCAGATACTACTCCCATATGAAGCAGTAGAGGGGTTAGAATATGACCCCAGAGTCCTCCTGGACTGTTCATTTCCGCTTAGGTCCATGATGGAGAAAGGGAGATGATATAAAAATTATTTTTATTTATTTATTTATTTATTTATTTCGAAATCAAAATAAATCAAAATAAAATAAATAAAAATGAGTGAAAGATTTTCGAAAAAGTGAGGAGAGAGAAAGTGGTTAGGAGATTTTAAAAAGGGTATGATGATTTTTTGAAAAAGGTTTTAAATTTTGAAATAAAAACCTAAATTTTAGAAATGGATTTCGAAAAAGATGCTTTAAAATAGAGAGAAAAGATATTTTTGAATTTTAGGAAGAGAGAGAAAAACAATAAGATAGCACAAGATTTAAAATTTTTAGATCTAATGCTCCTTGTTTTCGAAAATTTTTGGAGGAAAAACACCAAGGAACACCAAACTTAAAAATTTTAAGATCAAGACACAAGGAAAACTCACGAACACTTTGAAGACTCACAAGAACATGAAGGAAGAACACCAAACTTAAAATTTTCAGAAAACCAAACTAAAATTTTCGAAAAACACAGAAAAATCAACAAGAAAACACCAAACTTAAAGTTTGGCACAGGATTTAATAGAGAAATTATTTTTGAAAAATATTTTAAAAAGAAAATAAGGATTCTAAAATTTTAACACGACAATAATAAGAGACTCTAAACAAAAAAAAGAAATTTTTCCTAATCTAAGCAACAAAATAAACCGTTAGTTGTCCAAACACGAACAATCCCCGGCAACGGCGCCAAAAACTTGGTGCACAAATTGTGAATCACACTTTTCACAATTCGTACCACTGACCAGCAAGTGCACTGGGTCGTCCAAGTAATACCTCACGTGAGTAAGGGTCGAATCCCACGGAGATTGTTGGTTTGAAGCAATCTATGGTTATCTTGTAAATCTTAGCCAGGAAGTCAATTATATTTATCAGTTGAATTGTGAATAAACAAGAGAGCATGAATTAAAGGTTACTTGTTGTGCAGTAATGGAGAATATGTTGGAGTTTTGGAGATGCTTTGTCTTCTGAATCTCTGCTTTCCTCTGTCTTCTTGTTCACGCACGCACGTCCTCCTATGGCAAGCTGTATGTAGGGGATCACCGTCGTCAATGGCTACATCCCATCCTCTCAATGAAGAATATGCTCACATGCTCTGTCACAGCACGGCTAATCATCTGTCGGTTCTCGATCATACTGGAATAGGATTCTTCATCCTTTTGCGTCTGTCACTAACGCCCAGCACTCGCGAGTTTGAAACTCGTCACAGTCATTCGATCATTGAATCCTACTCGGAATACCACAGACAAGGTTAGACTTTCCGGATTCTCATGAATGCTGTCATCAGTTCTAGCTTTTACCACGGAGATTCTGATTAAGGAATCTAAGAGATACTCATTCAATCGTGTATAGAACGGAGGTGGTTGTCAGGCACACGTTCATGGTTTGAAGAAGGTGATGAGTGTCACAGATCATCACCTCCATCACAGTTAAGCGTGAATGAACATCTTAGATAGGAACAAGCGTGTTTGAATGGAAAACAGAAATACTTGCATTAATTCATCGAGACACAGCAGAGCTCCTCACCCCCAACAATGGAGTTTAGAGACTCATACCGTCAAAGAGTACAAAGTTCCGATCTAAAATGTCATGAGATACAAAATAAGTTTCTAAAAGTTGTTTAAATACTAAACTAGTAGCCTAGGTTTACAGAAATTGAGTAGACTATAACAGATGGTATAGAGATCCACTTCTGGGGCCCACTTGGTGTGTGCTGGGGCTGAGACTTAAGCAATTCACGTGCATAAGGCCATTTTGGGCGTTCAACGCCAGGTTTGGATACATTTCTGGCGTTGAACTCCAACTTTTAATCCTTTTCTGGCGCTGGACGCCAGAATTTGGCAGAGAACTGGCGTTGAACGCCAGTTTACGTCATCTATCCTTGAGCAAAGTATAAACTATTATATATTTCTGGAAAACCCTGGATGTCTACTTTCCAACTCAATTGGAAGCACGCCATTTCAAGTTCTGTAGCTCCAGAAAATCCACTTTGAGTGCAGGGAGGTCAGAATCCAACAGCATCAGCAGTCCTTTTTCAGCCTAAATCAGATTTTTGCTCAGCTCCCTCAATTTCAGCCAGAAAAATACCTGAAATTATAGAAAAATACACAACTCATAGTAAAGTCCAGAAATATGAATTTTTCCTAAAAACTAATAAAAATAAACTAAAAACTAACTAAAACATACTAAAAACTATATGAAATTAACCCCAAAAAGCGTATAAAATATCCGCTCATCATCACCCTTATCTGATGCTGTCTTTCTCACACAATCCTGTGCAACTCTGCTTTTGTTTGCCAATTCAGAGAATGTTCTGATTTTCATCGGGCCCACGGTACTCAGAATGTCACTCTGAAGTCCACCTTCATATTTAATACGTTTCCATTCTTCGAAGTCTTCCAGAGTACCCTGACAGATCTTAGAAAATCGACACAGCTCCTCAAATTTGTTTGTGTACTTGTCTACTGACATTGAACCCTGCTTCAGTTGCAATAATTCAAGCTCTTTAGTCGTCCTGACCGAATTGGGGAAGTACTTTTTGTAGAACTCAATTTGGAATGTGCCCATGGTATCGCAGCATCATCCAGCTGCAGAAGACGACGGGTTCCCTGCCACCAATACTGAGCTTCACCCACCAGCTGGTAAGTGACAAACTCAATGCACTGATATTCAGGCACTTGTTGTGCTTGCAAAGCTCGTTCCATTGCCTGAAATCAATTATCAGCCTCTATCGGATTCGTGGTTCCTTAAAAGATCGGTGGGTTTACTTTCAGAAAGGTAGCTAACATCATTGGCCCATTTCCGCTGTTATCCTCGTTACCATTATTAACTTGCTAACCAAGGACCTCATTCGTTGCCTGCATAGTAGCTGCCATATTCTCCACGGCGTTCATAAAGTTCACGGGATTATTTGCAGTTGTTTCAGGTTCCACATTAATATTCCGGCCTCTGCCTCGACCGCGCCCGCATCCACGAATATGCCAAATGCATGCTCATAAACAAATATGTCACATATATCAATTAGATATCCTAATTAGCATAAACACATACCTAGAGTATGCCCAGAAGCATATCCAGTCTGTCCCTCAGGCTCTACAGGAACAAACTTCTCTGATACCATAACGTAACACCCTACCGTACAGAGCCTTACGCTTAAGTCATAAAGCAGAAGTGGTGAGGTATTACAACTTCTAAAAGTAAAATACATACATAATATAGTTGAAAAAAAATTATATCTAGGAGTCTTGAAGAATAAGCTAAACAAAAGTGAAAATAGAAAATTGTGTCACACTTATATGAATAAGCGTAAAACAAAATGGACAAGATCAAAGGAAGGCTGAAAACATAATATACATATCAGAGTTCCAAAACACAGATATCAAGCTCCAGACTCGACCTGCGAAGCTAAGGCTGGCCAGAGTATATAATTACATATATATTTATGCAACCCAAAATATAACTCAAACTATAGAATAAACACCTATTTCTCCAAGTCAACGTCTAGGAGGGACAAAATACAAAACATACATGCGGATATTCTATAAATATATATACATGGCATAAAATAAAATATGACAGTCCAAAAGATAGTTCTTCGCTTGTAAGCAAGGTCTCCAGACGCTCAACGAGGTGCCTCTCGACCTGCTTCTGAAAAACAACAAAATATATATGAAATGATAACCGGAGGTTCTCAATATGTTAAAGGCACCCGCATAGTTAATATAAAAGGTCCCAGAAAAGCCAGAGGCATTCCTACAACTCCAACACTCAGATTTTAGCTTAAAGATTCAACTAATCCTGAAATTAGGTAAGTTATCTAAGATATTCAAGCTCTAAACCTAACTTTAACTTAATACTTCACTTTCTGTCTCTTCCAATCTTCCGAATCACTAGTGGAACATCCCCCCTCGCACCTCCGCCAAGAGGGGTCTCTCAAAAAATATACACATACAATTCAGGCAAGGAAAGTACAGATAAAGGAGCAATTACAGCAAGTAGCAGATAAGTAGAGTTAAACAGTTAAGCAAACCAAAATAATGCACACTCAAGCAAAATATATAGATGCATATGATGCATGCATGTCCTATGGCTAATGAGCTCATCTGTCGGTTATACAGCTAACCCGACATGTCCTGGTAGCTAACCATTGGACAGTCTCTCTATACGCGCATCCCCAAGCTCAATAATATCCATGAAAAAAATTTCAAGCTCATCCATGGGGAGACAAAGAACCCAGGGAGTCAAAGTGTTCGGTCACAACTTACGTACAAAGGATCAACAATTTGTCTCAATTTTTGCAAGTCTCATATGCTCTTAAATTCATTATCATCATCATTACATATCTCATTGAATCTCAAATTCATCATTATTACTATCATCATTCCTCATAATCACACCTCCCATTCCGTTCATCTATAATTTAAACTCAAAACATAATTCTTTCTTTTCTAAATAAATCAAACTTAAAACATATAATCCTTAAACCAATTCTTTCTAAATAATCACCCCAAACGAAGCTTCTAATTTTTATAAAAATTTCAATAGCATCTCCTCTAAAACTCAAACTTCTGCCACCTTTCAAGGGTCCCAACCAATAAACCACAGACCTTTCACTCATTTGAATCATTTCCAGTAGCAAATCATTTTAAAATCAAACTAATTCCAATATTAAATCTTTTCTAAAAATCAACCAACTCCAATAACAAACCATTCACAAAATCAAACCACACATCATATACCATTTTCATAATGCATCAATAATTCATTCAGTTCATTCCTATCTTAAGGTCTTCTTGCCTAAGTTTTCACGTGACATTAAATATTAACTACGAGAAACCAAAACCATACCTTGACCGATTCCTCCCTAAGCTCGGAACACCTCAAAAATCTCTCTTTTCACAAGCTCTAAACTTCCAAATGTCAATTCCTCAAACGTAATCACTCGAATTTCATTTCAAACCACCCAATTAAACTCTAAATCAACAAGAACACAATCTAATTTAAACAATATCACTATGATCATCATAGGGTTCACTAATTCAATGATTTCAATGATAAACAAGAGTTTAATAGTTTCTTACCTTACCCGCAGATCTATTGGACAAAACACAGTGATTATTCGCTACTAGAGTTCACCTAAACCATCAAAAAGGATCCAAAAAGATTTGGACACCTAAGGTCACTTAAGTGTTTTTGTAGGTTTGCATAGCATCCAAAAGAAAAATTAAATAGTGGATAGTGGATGCTCTAGGCATATGACCAGAAAGTCAACATTCTTCATCAAGCTTGATGAATATGATGGATGATTTGTTACTTTCGGTGACAATAGAAAAGGAAAAATTGTGGCCATAGGTAAAGTGGGTAAGAACTTTTCTTCTTTCATAAATGATGTCTTGCTTGTTGATGGTTTGAAACATAATCTTCTAAGCATTAGCCAACTTTGTGATCTTGGATATTTAGTTATTTTTAGAAGATCGGATTGCTTAGTTATTTGTGAAAAATCGAGTGATATTTTGTTTGAGGCAAAAAGGTGCAACAATGTGTATGGACTTACTCTAGAGGATTTAAAAGATCAAAAAGTGACATGATTTACCTCTATTGAATCTAAAAAATGGCTTTGGCATAAGAAATTGGGACATGCAAGCATGTATCAAATTTCTAAGTTTGTTAAGAAAAATTTGGTTAGAGAAATTCTAAATATTAAATTTGACAAAGATATTACTTGTGATGCTTGTCAGTTAAGCAAACAAGTAAAATCTTCTTTTAAAACCAAAGATGGAATTTCCACTAAAAGGCTATTAGAAATGTTGTATATTGATCTTTTTGGTCCTACTAGAACTTAAAGTTTGAGAGGTAAACATTATGGTTTGGTAGTAGTTGATGATTATTCAATATATGGTTGGGTTCTTTTCTTGGCTCATAAAAATGATGCTTTCTATGCCTTTTCTACTCTTTGTAAAAAGATTCAAAATGAAAAAAATTTAAAAATTACTCAGATAAGAGTGACCATGGAAAAGAATTTGAAAATCAAGATTTTGAAAGTTTGTGATAATTTTGGAATAGCACATAATTTTTCATGTCCTAGAACACCTCAACAAAATGGGGTTGTTGAAAGAAGAAATAGAAGTCTTCAAAAAATGACTAGGACAATACCTTGTAAAAATGATGTTCCAAAATTTTTGTGGGCCGAAGCTTTAAATACTGCTTGTTATATCCTAAATAGAACAATCATTAGAAAAGGCTTGAAGAAAACCCCCATATGAGCTTTGGAAAGGAAATCCTCCTAATGTCAAGTACTTTCATGTTTTTGGATGCAAATGTTTTGTACTTAACAATAAAGAAAATCTTGGTAAATTTGATCCAAAATCATATGAAAGAATGTTTGTAGGGTACTCAACCACTAGCAAAGCATATAGGGTTTACCTTAAAGAACATAGAACTATTGAGGAGTCTATGCATGTATCTTTTTGTGATGCTAACTCTATACCCAGTGCTATCTTAGATGATAATGCAGGAAGTGAACCTGAAACAAGACCTCAAGATCAAACAAATTTCAAATCTGTCCCAGATGTTGAAACTGTCAGTCCAGAAACTTCTCTTCAGGACAGAGGAGACATTTTCATTTTGTTTCCTGACCAAGCCAGAGAATCCAGAACAGAGAGCTCAAATGAAACCTGCCAAGGTAAAACCTCCTCTCAAAAGCCTCGTGAATGGAACTTTTTGAAGGATTACCCCCATGAATTCATCATTGGTAATCCTTCACAAGGCATAACCACAAGATCCTCAAGAAAGAAGCAAGCGGATGCAAGCAACGTTGCTTTCTTGTGCCAATTAGAACCTCAATGTGAAGTAAGCTCTAGAAGACCCATCATGGGTTAAAGCCATGGAAGATGAGTTGTCCTAATTTGAGAAAAACAAGGTCTGGACACTTGTACCGTACACCAATGGTAAGAAGATAACCGGTACTAAGTGAATTTTCAAAAATAAATTGGGTGAGGATGGTTGTGTGGTCCGCAACAAGGCTAGACTAGTGGCCCAAGGTTACGACTAAGAGGAAGGCATTGACTTTGATGAGTCATTTGCTCCGGTAGCAAGATTGGAAGCAATTCGGTTGCTTCTTTCCTATGCTACCTATAAGGGTTTTAAAATATTCCAAATGGATGTTAAATGTGTCTTTCTAAATAGATTTATTGATAAAGAAGTATTTGTGGCTCAACCCCCTGATTTTGAAAATAAAGACTTTCCAAATCATGTTTTTAAACTCTCTAAGGCTCGTTATGGCCTTAGGCAAGCTCCAAGAGCTTGGTATGAAAGACTTAGTGCTTTCTTATTAAAAAATAAATTTCAAAGGCGTACTACGGATACTACTCTATTTATAAAGGAATCTAATAATGATATTTTGCTTGTTCAAGTTTATGTGGATGACATAGTGTTTGGTTTGGCAAATGAATCATTGTGTAAGGAGTTTGAAAAACTAATGACTAGTGAGTTTGAAATGAGTTTAATGGGAGAATTAACTTTATTTCTTGGTCTTCAAATCAGACAAACTCCCAGTGGTATTTTTATTCACCAAGAAAAGTATGCCAAAGAATTGATTAAGAAATTTGGTTTAGAAAACTCCAAACCAATGGGAACTCCCATGCATCCAAACACTAAACTTGACAAGGATGAAATAAGGTATAGAGGAATGATAGGATCTCTCATGTATCTTACATCCTCTAGACCGGATATTGTTCAAAGTGTGGGTGTATGTTCTAGATTCCAATCTCACCCAAAAGAGTCATATCTTTCGGCCGTCAAGAGAATCATTAGATACATTAAAGGCACATGTGATCTTAGCTTGTGGTATCCAAAGTCTAATGACTTTTATGCAGTAGGGTTTTATGATGCAGATTGTGTGGAAGACCGAGTTGATAGAAGAAGCACTTCCGGAATATATTGCCTCCTTGGAAGTTCTCTCAACATGTGGTCAAGCAAGAAATAAGCCACTGTTGCACTATCCACGGCTGAAGCCAAATATATATCTGCGACTGCTTGTTGCTCTCAACTTTTATGGCTTAAAACTCAATTGGAGGATTATAAATTGAAAATCAATAGTATACCTTTATTTTGTGACAATATGAGTGCAATTAACATTTCAAAAAATCTTGTACTGCACTCTAGAACCAAGCACATTGAAGTAAGATATCATTTTATTAGAGAACATGTGCAAAAGGGTACTATTGATATCCAATTTATAAAATTCGAAGAGCAACTTACTGACATTTTCACTAAACCTCTATGTGAAGACAGATTTTGTTCCTTGAGAAACAGTCTAGGAATGATGGACTTAAGTTCTTATTGAATAAATGTTAAATTTCATGCCTCTGTGTATTTTTGTCTCGTAGGCAGCAGGGAGACAAATCTGGGCAAGTGATGAAGATCTCCAAAGGAGGGAGACAAGATATTTGGTACCTTGGACCTACACCAGTTTAACCACCTCTGGGCCTATTCTATGATATGGGCTCATTGCTCTTGGGTATCATAAATTTTCTTATTTTATTTTTTAAAAAAATAATTTCTTTTCTTTTTCACATCATATCTTTTAAAGAGGGAGTATTGTCAAATCAAATATTTTTCTTATAACTTCTCCCACTTTTCATAGAGAGTTTATTCGGTTGTCAAGCCTCTAATTTTAAATTAATTTTTGAAAACCGTTTTTCATTAAAGGCATTTGTTTTTAAAAGAGGAAGTTTCCCTATGCATTAATGGTGGTCATTTACTCATAACCTCTCTCTCTCTCCACTTCCCTTACTCTTCGCCACTCTCTTCATCTTCTCTTTTTCTACTTCACTTCATCCAACATGAGAAAGAAACTCCCTACCAGAAGAAGCACCCGAATCCCCATTCCTAAAAATTCTCCATCATCCAAAGAACCACCAACCCATACTCACATACACAAACACTTCCATTCGTCTTCTTCACCTTCTTCTCATTCCACTGATTCTATGGCAAGAAAGGCTATTCATCCAAAGGGTTCTACCCCACGCAAGGAAGCGGCCTCATCTCAAAAGAAGGCTTCTCAGGGAAAAGAGCCGATGCATGAAGAAGATGACTCTCCCTCTCCACCTTCTCGTCCTTCTCCACCTCCATGGCGCTCCACTCCTCACCCCTCGGGTTGCTCAGCCCCTTCTCAGCACTCAAAACACTCTGTTCTTCACAACACCAGAGAACTCCCGAATCTCGACTCCTTGGACTTCAAGAATAAGATTGGTAAAAGTCATTCTCACTATGACCCTCATCGCTTTATCTCTTGTGCGGCATATGAGTTTCATTCTCAAGTACTGGTAAATCGAAAGCTATGTGCCTCTTTTGTTGTTGATCTAAAAGCACTTGCTAGAAAAGGAATTGATTTTAAAAGTAATTTTCATGATTTAAAATGGACACTCTTTTTCAAAATCAGAAAACCAATTTATCCTAACTTGGTACGTGAGTTTTATGCAAATTTGATTCTTCATGAGGGTGAACTCCACTCATATGTTAAAAACACTCACTTTACTCTGAGTCATGAAACTATGAGTGCTACCCTGGGATATGAGGACAAGGGGGCCAGGGCCTATATGTCAGAAAAATGGGATCACCATGTTGGTATTTCCCTTCAAGACGCTCTGGCTCGGGTTTGTGAAATTTTTTCTTCTCTGGATGGTACCACTTTAACTCATAAAGCTCTCGGTCCTATTCGAGCCCTGTTGCATCGGATCATTACTCATGTCATCATGCCTCAAAGTGGCTCCTATGAAAGGATAACAGTTTGTGATACTCTTGTGTTGTATGCCATTCTGAATTCTATTCCCATATCTTTTGCATATCTCATGATTAGGCATATGTGGGATTGTGTCCGCAGTGACAAAAAGAGCAATCTGCCTTACGGCATGTTTTTAACTTGTATTTTTGAGTACTTCAATGTTGATCTTAGTAATGAGTCTGTGGAGAATAGGGTCTCGACCATCAAAGGTGGGGGTGTACCTGAATCGGCCAAAGGAAAAAAAGGTGAAAGGTTCAAAGGCATCTGTGTTTTTTAAAAGTGAAGATGAAAGCCTTCCTTCTACTGAAACTTTTGATAAAACTCAGTTCTCCGAAATGGTAAAGGATGTCCTCATAGAATTCTCTAACATGTCCAATCTAATGGTTAAATCATATAAATATGCTAGAAAGCAAGATTTTGAGAATGAAAAGGTTTGAACAAAGTGCCATAAATGGGTGAATTTGCTTATTAAGCATTTAGAGACTGTTGATAAGAACACGGCCAATTCCAAAGGAGAAGAAGACTACTTTGAATCTAATGCCAATTTGTCTGATGCCTAAGATTTTATCTCTATTGTTTCTGCCTATAGACACATTTCATTTTGCTGCTTTTGAACTCATTTTCAGTTGAACTATTTTTACTTTGGATGACTGTAACTAATTACTTTGATACTGTTTATGTTTTTTATATTATGGACTGCATTGCCTTTCTCTATTATTTTTTTTTTGCAGGGTCCCTTCTTAATGACAAAAGGGGGAGGAAAAGACTAAAAATAGGGCTGAATTGAAATTGAAAATGGGGATGCTGGTTGCTCTGTTTTATTATTCTTATGTACTCTGCTTTTATTATTTTTATGCTATGTTGGTGCTCTATTTTGAATCTTTTATTTTGAGCACTTTGTTAGTGGATTAATATCAACTTGAGCCTTGATTATTTTTGATAAAAGTGTTTACTCAAGTATAAGCATTTTCTTGATAAAATATGGCTCTGTTATTAAAGGTTCCATGTTTTAAATCTTTTATCTTTTTGGAACTTTTAGAGCATGCATACAGGTGTTGCTTCCATGAATATTATTTGGTAATTAGGCACACATTAAGGGGGAGCATATTGATCAATAGAAAGGGGGAAGATTCAGCCAAACCATCAAATGGAAGTTTTCTAATCCTAATCCTTTCAATTCAGTTTTAATAATGTTTGTCATCAAGGGGGAGATTGTTGAGTTTGAAAAATTTATGTTTAATTTAAATGATGATCAAATATTATTAAAATATTAATTAAAAAACTATTAAATTGTTATTTGCTTCCAATAGTTTGTTTAATGTGTGTATTAGTGTGCAGAAAATAAATTTAGTTTCCTATTAGGCCAAAAGTTACATAAGCCCAAAATTGATCATTGAAGAAAGTTCATCCTTGGACAAAATAAATTCAAAAAAATTAATGGCTGAACATTAAAATTAAGAACAAGCCCAAATCACAAGCCCACTTTGACAAAACAAAAGAATGATGAATCTAGGCCAAAGACTCCTAGCATGCTTCAGTCACCCACTCTCTTGTGTAATGGAATTCAAAATTCAATTTGGTTAATTGCATGCATAGGTAACCCAAACTCAAAATTAAATTGAGTTTATTGTGCATTGAAAGCATTGTATCTTCTCTCTCCTCTCTCTTTGCATTCGGTCACATCCATCAGAAAAGAAAAAAGAAGAAGTTATCAGAAGCCTATGAAGAAAAAAGGCTATGAAGTAGAAAGGCTATTGAAGATCTTCCTTCAGAGGTGAAGATCTAAAGTAAGGCAAAGCAAGATATTTGCCATTGAAGGCATGATTTGAAAAAAGGCTTCAAGATTTTATTTGCCAAGAAAAGGGAGGATCAACCTCGGTTAAGAAGAAGATCCACCTTGGTGAAAAGATCACTTCCATTTTTGTTCATCAAAGAAAGAAGATAGCTGCTAAGCTACACGTAGGAAGAAGCACAAATGGAAAGCAAGAAGTTGTCCTGGGTCAGAAGATCATCAAGGGTCTGAATCCTTTCTTGGAGCCAAAGACAAGATCAAGGGGTTCAGATTGAATGAGCTTGATGAAAAGGGTTGAGAGAGGTACATGCATGTTGGTTTTCGGTTTTTCTTCTCTCTTCTCTTTGTCCGAACTGCTGTTGATTTTGGTTGGAGAAGAAGTTGCTTGGTTGAACCGGTTTTAACCTTGGAAGCTTTCCCTTCTATAATAAGGGTGAACGGCCAAGGGTTGGAATCAAGGAAAGCAAGCACAAAGTTCTCATAGCTATCTTGAAGCTACATGAGTTCTTCTCCTTCAAAGATGTTCATTTTGTTTTCTTTTTCTTAGTTTTGTCTGTCTGAGTCTCATGGTGAAAAAGGCAAACATGGTGAATTTGTAAGAAAAAGCCAGTGAGAGAAAAAAGACAGTGATCAAAATTAGAGAAAAAGTCATAGATGTTTCAGAGTTTCTTTGTACATCTTTCTATTGTGTGTCATGATTCTGTGGGATCCCCTTGCAACTTGGGTTAGCACTTTGCGGTTGAAAGCTTGGTTTGAGTCCAAGTCAAATTCAGATTGGGTTTAGAATCTGGATTTGTTCCAGATAGGAATGGGTAGTTCCTAGGGAGAAATTGATGTATGTAATGTTGTGAAAACATAGTGAAATTTCATCATTGTTTGTGATGGAGACTGGATGTAGGCCACATTGCACCTAGTGGCTGAACCAGGATATATCTGGTGTTACTTCTTCTTCCCTACCTCTTTCTCTGTTTCTGTTTACCATGAGACAAAAACAAAAATGTCTCTCAACTCGGTATGAGACAAAACAAAAGTGTCTCTTAACTCGACACGAGACAAAAACAGAAATATCTCCTGAAGTTTCTCTGAAAATCAGAAATTAATATACAACAAAAAAGGGGCTAAGATTCAGTCCCCCCTTCTCTTAACCACTGATTAACATCAGATTGGATGATATGGTTTAGTTGTCTTGTTTGGAATTGGTGTTGGTGAAATTGGTGCAAAATTGAGTTGCAAAATCAAAGTGGTGAAGCTTTGGTGGATGTTGGGTTTTGCCCAGAGGAAAGCCAAGTGTTGGAAAAAAACCGCTGTCATTAAGGTTTGGGTTTTAGTTTCAAGTAGGCATTGTGTAAGATTATGTGAATGTCTGGGTTAACTGCCTCTAGGATAGGATTGGATGGAAATTGATTGTTGTTGTGATTAGTTGGATGGATGTATGTATGTATGAGTATGCATGATTTAAATTATTGTGATGTACATGATTATGATGGTGATATGATTGCTTATTGAGGCATTCGTATGGAAATTAGGCCTGAGGCCATGATAGGATAAGGTATCCCCTATGAGGTAAGGTCTGTTAGTGGAAGTTGAAAAGCTAGATTGTTGTGTTGAAACTTGTTGGTTATGTGTTACGCATGATGGGTGTTACAAAGTGAAAGAGTTTTGTACGCATACCACGTATATGCACAAAAGCAAGGTCATGCGTACGTACAACTTGCATTTTCGAAATAAATATATTTTGTGCGTATTTCGTGCGTACGCACAAAAAGGGGGTTCATGTGTACGAATGAGGCAAGCGTACATACGATTACCCTGTTTTTCAAAAAATGCTGTTTTCAACTATTTTTGCCTATCCAGCCCACTTTTTCACCTCTGTAACTCCTGTTTAAGGTCTGATAACTCATTTTAAGCTTGAGAATGAGTGTGAGCATAGTTAGGGAATGAATTTGATGAATGTGAATAAGAATGTGGATTGGAGAATCAAAGATAATGATGGGTTGATGAGAGTTCATGGATAATGAATTGATAGAATATGAAATTGACTTTAGAGATGATTGGCAAGGTTTGGGTGATATCCCGCTCACGGTATGAGTTGATTATGATATGTTTGATCGTGCTTATGCTTAATCTTGACTATGTTAAAGATGAGTTTGATGAGGATAATGATTATGATTGAAAAGTGTAACAAACACTATATTCTAAGAGTGTGCTGGGTACTATATCCCTGATAGATGGTGATTGTGATTATGGTGAGGTTAATTGAGGAACGATTATATTGGGTTGCAGTTTTGTTTGTGATCTTGGTTGTATATGATCTGTTTTTCCTTTTATTGCATCATATTCTCTCTGTTTGTAAAGTGTGTCGGGCATTATATCCGCCAACTACAATGTGGACGGTAACAAATGGCTCAATAACACAAAAAATACCCCACAATATTATTACCTAAATCTAATCCTAATTTACCTTCCTCTGCCACTCCTATAGTCCCACTCATGCCATCACCCCCTGTCACCATCTTCCTCTCCCGTTGCAGCCATGTCGTCGCGCTCCCCCTCCTCCCCCCCAAAACTAGTGCCAACCTCCGTCGCAGTAGGGTAAGGTGTGACCTCTCACTGAAGAAGACGACCATAACAAGGAGCCCCGTCACTACAAATACTCTTCCTCTTTCTCTTCCTTCCCACTCCTATAGCAACGTTGTACATCATCGTCTCCACTTGGATCAACCGTTGTGCCACCCCACCACCGCGCCGTTATGCTGGACATCCGGAGATAGCCGGTGAGTACTGCCTCGCGCGAAGCAACCGCATCTCCTCCGCCTCAAAGGAACTTCACAACCCCCTCGCGGCAGTACCGCTGCAAACCGCTCTTCAAATTGTCGTCATCGCGATGACAAGCCAACCACCGATCGTCAATCAGAAGTCCTACAATGTAAAAGACATAAAAGTACCATATTGTTTTTTTTAGATCGCTCGATGCTTGTCTGAGATGGAATCGATTATTTCTTTGTGGCTCTTTTAGATGTTTCTTTTGTGTTCATGCAACGAAAAGGAGCTTGAATGATGTGGAGGTCTACATGAACAAAAACATTGACGCAATGGAAAAGGGTGCAGACACAATCATAAAATGTGTTTATGAGGCAATTATTTTACCTAATTCTTATTATTCAAAATTTATTTAATGTTAATTACTCAAATTTTAATTTTTTATAAAAATTAAAATTAATAATTATTAAATGGAGTTGTTTACTTTTTCTTTCATTATATAAAAAAAACTCTACCTCCTTCACATCTCTCAAAAGTCAAAACACACTCACACACGTACATTCTCAAGTCTCACCGCCACCCTTACTCACTCTCACTGGTGAAATCGCATCTCTGTGTCCCTATCGTTGCCGCCTCCAGTTGGTTTTCTACCCTCATCGCGCCTCTAGTAGCCTCGTCTCTACCAGAACACCAAAGCCTCGTTGCCACTGGTCTGCTACACTTCTCAGCCAACTGATCCTTCACACCACCAAGCACGTTGTCGCCACCGAGTTCGTTATCGCCGCCAACTGCTCCTTCTCACCGCTGCTACTCAGCTCCTCTCCTGCCACAGTGTTGCCGCCGCCTCCACCTCCTCCATTGCATGTAATTAAATTTTATGTATTAGAGTTTTTAAATTAGGGATTAATTTGTTCAATAATTTGCTTGCGAGAAATTATTATATAATTATAATGATGAGAAGACACAGATATAGTTTGGCCTGCACATTATATTTAGTTTAAATAGAACTAATTAGGATTAGACAAAGGAATAGATTATATTAAAAGTCTAATTGACTAGACATAAGCGCATGAGGTTGATACTTGATTTTCTATATTATGTGAAATTTCTAATGTTTTATTATTATTGTTTTATGTTGCATGTTTACGATCTCTAATCTTCACAAATCAACGAATCATAGAGAGAAGATTTGCATGATGTTAAAAACTTGTATATTAATTAAAATTTTAACTTTTTGAAACACTTAGTTGTTTGTATCTACAGTTGGTTTTGACACTTTATGCCAAGGTTCTAAAAATCGGACTGGAATTGGTCGGTTCAACTAGATTAACCGAGAACCGGTCATTTAGCCAATTCAGTTGACCTTCAGAACCGTTCTATAAAAAACCAGTAAAAAACCTGTTGAATCGATGGTTAACCGGTGAACCGGCCGAACTGGCCGGGTTTTTAATGGCACTGGTTTTTTACTTTTAGGCTGAAATGACGTCGTTTTGATGCGTAGAAAAAAAAAAGAAAAATGAAAACCATTACCAAACGTCTGAACCCAGTAACCCACCCAGCCACCATCACCGCTATCCAGTCCTCAGCGTTGGTCGACGGTGCTTCTTCCCTCCTTGCGCTGTTCCTCATCGTTTCTGGCTGTCACCTCTTCTCTGCTTCCCATCAGTCTTCCCGTTGCTGCCTCTTTGCTCCGCACTGTATCTCATCGTTGTTGCAGACATTGCTTCTCCTTGCCGTCGTCGCCTCTCAAAGATCTTCTTGGAGCTATTGGCGTCGCAGTCTCTGTCGCCGTAGTCATCGTCATCTTCGAGCCCTCTATCTCCTTCTCTTTCTGTCTGAGCTGAATTTCCTTTCTCCCTCGCCGTCACTTCCCTTCCTCCCTCGTTGCTGGTAAGCACTGCTACTTCAATTTATGATGTTACTGTCTTTTGAAATAATGGTTGATTTGAATGATTCTGTTGAATTTTTTTTTGCTGAGTTAATTTTGTTGATGAAATTCTTAGTTGGGGTTGATGGTTGATTTTAACAATAGTTGTTAGTTTTGTTAATTTTGTGTTCTGAGTTGGGGGTAGTTGGTGATGTGATTATGAATTTAATTTGGATGCTGAGTATGAATTCTTTGTTTATTTTTTCTATTTTTAGATTTTCTGACTTTGAATGCTGAGTTCTCTGTGTTTGGGTTCGAGTTTTTATTGCTGAATACTTTATTAGAAGTTTTTGTTAAAATTTTTTGTGATTCTGAATTTTTTGTTGCTTGTGGTTTCTATGTAAGTTTGTTATTTTGAATTTTCTTTTTGTGAATCTTGAATATGATCTTTTGGGTTCTGGCCTCCAAAAGCAAGAAGTGTATGTTGTTGCCAAGGATGTAATTAGAGGTAAAGGAATTGCTCTGAGATGATGAACCTAGATAGAAGAATTATGTAGCACCAGTTTATTGTTGTGCAAAAAGTCAGAGAGAGTGAAAGGGAATTTGAGAATGAAAACGAAATTGATTTAATTATGATCTGTAGGTCACTTTTACATTAAAATGTACAAATATTTATAATAAGTTGCTATAGTTTCTATAATATCTATATGTATATTAAATTTTAATAATTTTTATTATATATTTAATTAAAACGGTTCCATCCCGGTTGAACTATTGAACCGATTACTTGATCGGTTCAATGACCGGTTCGGTTCTCGCAACTTTGCTTTATGCTTGTTCTTTTGTAATTTATCTATATGTTAACTTGTTCTATTTATTTATTCCAATTGTTCATGAGATGAGATACTTGTGGCTGGTTTTAGGTCCAATTTGGGTAAACAACTTAATTAAGTTACTTTTGAATAAATAGCTTAAACAATAAATGCTTATATTAAAAGTAGCTTATAAATAAGTTATTTTGTGTTTGGTTTTTTAGTTCTAAAAGTACTTATTTTAAGAGTAAAGTGATAAAAAGCTTTTTATTATGAGAGAAGTCATTTTTTTAACTTCTCCATAAGCACCAAAATAGCTTTTTAGAAAGTTGTAATTTTGTTTTGAAAATTGTACCAGACATTAATACTACACCTTTTCATAAGTTAAAAGTTAAAAAAAGTCACTTATGAACATATCCAAACGGACCCTTAATAGTTTTTAGCTTACCATGTTAGCAGATTTAGTTTAGAAGGTTGTACTGATATTTGTACAAATTTGTGTATTTTGTAATAGCAGAGTTCAATATGCTGATAGAAATTTGTTTAATATACCCTTGGAGTAGATTTTGTTTATGTCATGTTAATTGTGAATCTTTAGAATCAACTTTCTTTTTCTTTGTCCTTTGAACAGTTGCATAATTCAGTCAAACATGGTGTTGTCTTCAATGGAAGTTGAAGCTGCCCCTTCTAAGGCAAAACCATTGCCTCCAAAGCCTATGTTCGAGCCTTTGAAGCCTTATGAGATGTCTGATGGTCAGTTTCGGAAGGTATCTGTTCCACAACATCGCTACAATCCTCTCAAAAAAGCATTGTTGGACATCTATACTCCCATATACGAGCAGATGAAAATTGACATCCGCATGAATTTGAAGGCTCGGAAGGTTGAACTGAAGATGAGGCCAGATACACCCGATATTAGTAACCTGCAAAAATGTGCTGATTTTGTCCATGCTTTCATGATAGGATTCGATGTCTTAGATGCCATTGCTCTACTTCATCTGGATGAGCTCTATGTTGAGTCCTTCGAAATCAAGGATGTTAAGACACTTCGAGGTGATCACTTGTCTCGCGCTATTGGAAGATTATCTGGTAAAGGCGGTAAAACTAAGTTTGCAATTGAAAATGCAACTAAGACGAGGATTGTGATTGCTGACACTAAAATACACATTTTGGAGTCATTTGCCAACATCAAAATTGTTAGAGATTCTCTTTGTAGGCTTATCATGGGATCACCTGTGGGTAAGGTATATTCGAAACTAAGAGCAGTTACAGCTAGACTGGCATAAAGGTTTTGATCTTCCTAATCATGATCTAGACTTTTTTTTTCTAATTCTATAGATTATGAGATGAAGTGTGATGAGGATGAGTTATTGTGTAAGTGGTAAGTTCTTCAATTCTTTTTGTTAATTCAACTATTTGTCAAAGTTCAAATCAGAATTATAAACAATGTAATGGAATAATTGTAAAGTTTTTGCTCTATGAACATTTATTATAAGAGTTTAATTTTGATACATTGTCTACATAGTCGTGCAATCACAACCGTTCTTTTAAATGACTATTCACGCAGTCAATGTAAAAGGCAGTTATTTTTACTAATATGACGTTATATGATTGGATGTATGTGTAAAACGATTTTACCCTGCCAGTGCATAAAAAACTGATTGTGTTTAACATTTTTTGTATGCCTTGGTAGAAGAGAGTTAGGTGAGTTTGGTTCAAGAAAATATTTTAAATTTTTATTCATTTTTTTCTGAATATAATTTCTATTTTCAAATTTTCAAAAATATGTTTGCTTTGATTCATTGTATTTTATTTTCAAAAAATGAAAATATTGAAACTATTTTTGGTTTTCTTTAATTTTTTAATAAATAAAAAAATTGAAACAAAAATTTCATTGGCCTCATCTCATTTCTCAGTGGTAGCAACTTTCACCCTATTTTTTTCTCAAGCATTAGAATCCCAACCAGCATATCACTTCCAGAAAATAAGTATCAGTTCCTCATCAAGACATGAAAGTATTACTTTCTGGTCATAATTATAGCATAAATCCTACCATCATCTTTAGCAACCTTCAATATGAACTATCAATTGCTTATTAACTCGTACCTAACAAAACCAAACAATAATATTTATTCACTTATTTGATAACAAAATGCACACTTCACAAAAAATCTAACAATTAACAAAACATCAAGAAATTTTAAAACAATGGGCAAAAGGAGACGAATCAACACGAAAATTTCGGAAATTTTAGGGAAAAAATGGGCAAAGAGGATCAAGACAATGAACAATGGAGCAGGTCAAGGAAAAAAAGGGGACAAATCATCCACAATGAGACAAAGTAGAAATTGGTTGGTGGAGCAGGTCTTCGATGGAAAATGGCGATAAGAAGAGTACAAAGAAGCAGCGAAGGCAGAGACAGACGCATTTGACGACGACAAAGAAAAGAGGAAGAGAGGCGGCGGATGAGGTGAAGTCGTCGGAGAAAGCCGGGAAGCAACGAAGAAAGGGAGTGAATATTATCATGGGCCAACAACATATATAATATTAAAAAAGTATGCAAAAATTTATATAATGTAAGATGAGTTACAAAAAATATACCTGTTCCGTTCGAGTCCAGCCGAGGTATGTGTCTCCCAACGAGGCTACTTAGCTCTTGGTGGAATTATACGTCGTCTAGGAGGCAGTCTCCAAGAATAACCTCGGCACGGTGAAACACGACGGTGGGAGCACCTGCAAAAAGCACTCTGATGCTCAAGTAAGTGTGGGAATTATAAGAGATGAAAGTAATAAATTAGAGTGAACTATGTAACCTGTTTTCTTCTGAGCTATTTGGTCTCATTTTGTAGATGAGCGTAGTGTTGTCTTCTGTTTGTTTGTTCCGATATTATCGGTTTAGATAGCAAGTTCCATTGTTATTGGTAACAGCTGGGAAGTGGGTTTTGACTTGTGTAATGATTGTGCTCAGGTTGTGGCTTCTGTTAAGCTAGTTTGTTCTCCGATTTTGTGGTCGGTTAGGATAGTGGTATTTGTTACCAAACTTTTCGGGGTACACGTCATAGCCCACAAGCTTGTCTGGCTCTATTCCGCTAGTGGCAGGCAAGCTTTGTGTATTCGTAAGATTTTCCTTCTTCCGCTATTTTGTAGTAGTTTTTTTTTGGGCCCCTTTTGTGTGGAAGAGAGGATATTGGTTGGAAGAAAGTCAAGGAGTTTTCTGTGTTGTGAAATGTGCTGCGATTAATGCGTCCCTCTGTTTCTTTGGGTTTTTGATGTCTGTAACGGTTATCTTTTAATGTGCCCACTAAGTTAGTGGGCTTTGTAATAATATCTCATTCTAGGCTTGGATTTGACATTTTTGCTTCCTCGCATTCTACCTGTTTAAGCTGCAGTATGACTTCCAAAGGTTAGTTCCCTTTCTAATTTTACTTCTATTTTTTTTTTTTGAAATGGCGAAAGAGAAAGATAAGAAAACGGCTGTTGAAGAGAAAAAAGATAACCCATATCATTGGGTTCATGACGATGTCAAGACCCGGTCTTCGTCGTACATTGATGCTGAGTCCATGCGTGAACTCGAGGGTTTGCGGGTGGTAAGGGAAGGTCTGGGTGTTGAGTTACTTTACTGTTCTAGCGACGATAGGGTTTTCGAGAGGAGGGGTGACTGGCAATACTTTTATATGTATACACCTTGCTTTTTTGAACTTGGTGTGAAGCATCCTTTCTCTGCGTTTGAGTGTGATGTGTTGACGCAGCTAAATTGTGCGCCTTCTCAGTTACACCCAAATTCTTGGGCATTTCTTCGTGCTTTTCAATGTTTAATGGAGTTTCTGTCTTTTCCTTGTTCTCTCCCTTTATTTTTCTCATTATTCCAGTCAAAAGGGGTTCGGAGAGGGTTGTGGGTATGTTTGAGCAGTTACCCTGGACGTTCCCTTTTCCTTCTTTATAAATCCTCTTTTAAGAATTTTAAATCCTTGTTTGTAAAAGTGCGGTCAGTCGAGGTCGAGTATCCGTTTTATTTGGACGACGAGTTGATAGAGAGGTTTCCTCTCTATTGGTGTTCAGAGCCATGTCAGATCCTTGAGGCTGTTGAACGGAGTGAGGAGGAAGAGAGGGTGTTAGATTTTTTGGTAGAGTCTTTTGCTGATGGGGAGTGTTTGTCTATTCCCGAGGTTCTTCAACTCCACGATTCAGGGGATAGTGAGGGTTTGAAGGCTTACATAGGTAATGTTTGGCTTTTTCTTTTTGTTTCCTCATATTTTAGATTTAATCCGACTTTTGTTGCCCTGCGCAGGTGGACGAGTTCCTCTCCTCGATCCGTCACGCTTGCAGTCCTTCCATAAGAAGAAAAAGGAAAGGATTACTGATGCTTCTGAGTTTGTGAAGGAAGGTGGTGGGGACGCCGTCCAGTTTGTTGCTCAACCGTCGTCTTCTTTTAAGAGAAAAAGGGATGATGCTGAGAAATCTGTGGAAGTGATTTCTGAAGGTGATAGGGAAGGTGTGGGAGCTAGTAAATATGTGTTTGATAGACAAAAGAGGTTGCATAGCTTTATCCCTGGTCATTCGTTGTGGAGCAATCAGTTCTCTTTTGCTGAGCTCTCCGACAGGGTGTCTCAATACCCTGGCGATATGCTCATGACTCGTCGGATTGGGGTAGAGAGTTTACGGAAGTTCATCTAGGTTAATATTCTGTTCTCGACTTCTTTTATTTGTTCTTGTGTCTCTTCATTTTAACCGAGTTTGATGTTCTGTAGATTGTTGCTTCGCGACTAATGTGTGCTGGTCGGACGACTGAACTTATTGGTGCCGAGCACCAGGTGGCTATAAATAGGATTGCTGAACTGGAGAGGACTTATAAGGAGAGGATTGCTGAATTGGAGAAGTCTGTGACAAAGAATGACGACGCTGTTATAAATGCTACAGCCAAAATGAAAGATTCTGAGGAGGAAGTTGGTCGTTTGCGGGACCAAATCCGGCTTTTGCAAGCCGAGGTTAAGGACAGCGATGTTGCCAAAGGTCAGCTTACTTCTAGGGTTCATGAACTGGAGAAAAATGGGATGGAGATGTTTCCTTATGGTTTTGAGCGTGCTGTTAGCCAAATCGCTGTATTGGCACCAGAGTTTGATTGTGATCGTTTTGACATGACCAAGATAGTGGTCGGTGGAAAATTGGTAGTGGACGGTACTGTGGAGGATCATGGTGAAAATATCCCTCCTGCTTGATTTCTGATATCTAGGTTGTTTGTTTTGGGCATGTGTGTCCCTTTTGTTGTATTTTGTTGACTTTTTAGCTAATTGGTTAGCTCTTGACTGCTAATAGTTACTGGTTTGGACTGATGTTGGGAATATTTGGCAATTGTTTTGCTTTTTTGATTATATAAAATGTGTAGTTGTATGTTTGTTGTGTTTGAGAATAGAATAAGATGAAGATAGATAATAGGACTCAGATTGATATACGTGTCAGTCTGATTTCATAATTTGATAATTTGGGCGTCCGGCCTCGTTAAAACCCTCCTTAGGTAAAACCCTTTCTTCTGGGAAAAAATCTCTAAGGGGGAAAAAGAGTACCTTCATCCGCGTAATGTACAATTTATGATCTATACAATTTGAGTGAAGAAATATTCTAATTTCCTGAAACTGGATTGCCGTGTAGTGTTTGGAGCTGGTAAGCCCCCATTCCGAGCACTTTAGATACTCGGAATGGTCCATCCTAGTTTGCGGCAAGCTTTCCATGTGAAGGGGGTCGTCTGGCTTCTTCTGTTCGTCTGAGGACTAAGTCGCCCTCCTCGAATGTCCTCGGCACCACTTTCTTATTGTGCTTCATTTCTGTCGGTTGTTTCTGGGCTCTCTGTTTAATGGCGGCGATTTCCCTGTCCTCTTCTGTCAAATCAAGCTCGGCATATCTTGTGTTAATGTTATGTTGTTCATCATATAGTTCGGCTCTTAATGTGGGAACTCCGACCTCTACAGGGATTAATGCTTCTGACCCATAGACTAGCTTGAAGGGGTTTTGCTCGTGGTAGTTTGTATTGTGGTGTTGTAACTCCACAATACCTCTGGGATTAGCTCCGCCCATTCTCCTTTCGCATTATCGAGCTTTTTCTTTATTGCCTGCAGTATAACTCGGTTAGCAGCTTCGGCCTGCCCATTGGTCTGTGGGTGTTCGACCGAGCTGAAATGATGTTGTATATTAAATTTTTTTAGAAATGAGCCGAGCTTATTATCTGTAAATTGTCTACCATTGTCTGATATTATTTCCTTTGGTATTCCGAATCGACATATGATGTTTTTCCAAATGAAAGATCGTACCTTTTCGGCCGTTATTCTTGCTAACGGCTGTGCTTCGATCCATTTTGAGAAATAGTCTATTGATACTAAAAGAAATTTTACCTGACCTAGAGCTATTGGAAATGGGCCGAGAATATCGAGCCCCCATCTGTGGAAGGGCCAGCTTACCTCCATGCTGTGTAATACTTCGGCCGGCTTTGTAGAGATAGCTGCGTGCTTTTGACATTTGTCACATGTCTTGACTTTTGTTATGCAATCCTTTTTCATGGTCGGCCAATAATATCATGCTCGGACGATCTTTGCGGTGAGAGCCCGTCCTTCGATGTGGTTCCCACATATGCTCTCATGGACTTCGTCCATCACCTCTTTTGCCTCATCTTTATTTAGGCATTTTAGCAATGGTTGTGAGAAACCGCACCTGTATAGTTCTCCTGTTATGTTTGTGTAGAGTCTTGCTTTTCGTCTGAAGTGTTGCGGGTTGAGCTCGTCTCTGGGTACGATACCTGCATTGATGTACTCAAGGAAAGGTGTTCTCCAGTCTTGGAGGTGGTTAATGCTTGTTATAGATAATAGTTCAATGCTGGGTTTTTTAAGTGTGAGTTGTGATAATGCCGATGTTTGTGTGTCCGTCCTAGTGGCGGCAAGTTTGGATAATATGTCTTCTCTAACATTCTTTTCTCTATGTACATGTAGAATAATGAATGAGCTGAACTTTGAAATGAGATCCTTTGCTATGAGCCAATATCGCTCTAGCAAGGGATCTTTTACCTGAAATTCTCCTCGGATTTGTTGCACCACTAAGAGGGAATCACAGTGTGCTATTAGGCTTTGTGCTTGGAGGTTTAGGGCGAGCTTGAGTCCCGCTATGAGGGCCTCATATTCGGCCTGATTGTTGATTGCCGGGAAGTGGAACTGGAGGGATTGCTCGGCCACCACTTTGTCCCCTTCTTTCAGGATTATCCCAGCTCCGCTTCCTCCTCGGCTGGACGCCCCATCCATGAGTAATTCCTAGGATTTATTTTGCTCGTCCGGGGTTAGTTCTGAGATGAAGTCTGCGAGGATCTGTGCTTTCAATGCCGACCTTGGTTGAAAGTGGATATCGAATTCTGAGAGCTCGATAGACCATTTGGTCAGACGTCCGGCCAGTTCTGGTTTTGTCAGTATTTGTCTTAATGGTTAGTTTGTCCTCACTATTATTGTGTGACTTTGGAAGTAGTGCCTGAGTCTTCTTGCTGTTATTACAAGTGCTAAAGCTAGCTGTTCTATCCTCGGATACCTTTGTTCCGTTGATTGCATGACTCTACTGACGAAGTATACTGGTTGTTGTATTTTTCCTGTCTCAATGACTAGAGCCGAGCTTATAGAATAATTAGAAACAGATAAATATAACTATAAAGGTTTACCGACTTCTGGTCTTTGCAGCATGGGTGGTGATGATAGAATGGTTTTGAGCTCGGCGAACGCTTTCTCGCACTCTTCTGTCCATTGAAACTTCTTATTCTTTGATATTGTTTGGAAGAAATGGTATGATCGGCTTGACGCTGCTGGCAAGAACCGAGATAGTGCCGCTACCTTTCCTGCCAATTGTTGTACTTCTTTTATTGTTTCAGGGCTCGCCATGTTAAGTATTGCCTCACATTTTTTAGCGTTTGCTTCAATTCCTCGTGAGGTTAGCATGAATCCAAGGAATTTACCTCCTTGTACCCCAAAGGCATATTTCTCTGGGTTGAGTCTCATATTGAATGCTCGAATCTGTTCAAATACCTTCCTGAGGTCGTCGCAGTGTGATTTTCCCTGTGTGGTCTTGGCGACCATATCGTCCACATAGATTTCCATGTTCCAACCTATTTGATGACGGAACACTTTGTCCATCAATCGTTGGTAGGATGCACCTGCATTCTTTAAACCAAATGGCATTACTCTATAACAAAAATTTTCATGTTCAGTTATGAATGCTGTCTTGCTTTGATCTTCTGGATGCATGAGGATCTGGTTGTAGCCAGAGTATGCATCCATGAACCTCAAGCTTTTGAAACCTGATGCATTGTCTACGAGTTTATCAATGCAGGGTAAAGGATAAGCATCTTTAGGGCATGCCTTATTTAAATCTGTAAAGTCGACGCACATGCGTCATTTACCTGAATTTTTCCTTACCATTACCACGTTTGAGAGTCATGTGGTGAATCTGATTTCTTTGATGAAGTTAGCTTTAAGAAACTTTCCGCTTTCTTCTAGGGCTGCCTTTAATTTTTCTGCCCCGAAATTCCTCTTCTTTTGAGCTATGGGTCGGCTTGTTCTGTCGGTGGCGAGCTTATGGCAGATAATATTTGGGTCTATACCTGGCATGTCTGCTGGGGTCCAAGCAAATAAGTCGGCGTTGTCTTGTAGTACTTTTATGAGCTCCGATCTTTCTTTTCCTTGTAGTGCTTGACCGATGTATGTTACTTGTTCTGGTTTTGACGTCAGTGGGACTTCTTGGAGCTCGTCTGCTGGTTGAGGCCTTTCTTGGGTGTTGATGAGCGAATATTTTATACGCTTTTTGGGGTTAATTTCATGTAGTTTTTAGTATGTTTTAGTTAGTTTTTAGTAGATTTTCATTAGTTTCTAGGCAAAATTCATATTTCTGGACTTTACTATGAGTTTTTGTATTTTTCTGTAATTTCAGGTATTTTCTGGCTGAAATTGAGGGAGCTGAGCAAAAATCTGATTCAGGCTGAAAATGGACTGCTGATGTTGTTGGATTCTGACCTCTCTGCACTCGTAATGGATTTTCTGGAGCTACAGGAGTTCAATTGGCGCGCTCCCAATTGCGTTGGAAAGTAGACATTCAGGGCTTTCCAGCAATATATAATAGTTCATACTTTTCTCAAGGATAAATGATGTAAACTGGCGTTCAACGCCAGTTCCATGTTGTAGTCTGGCGTTAAACGCCAGAAACAGGTTACAAGTTGGAGTTAAACGCCCAAAACAGGTTACAACCTGGCATTTAACTCCAAAAACAGCCTAAGCACATGTAAAGCTTAAGTCTCAGCCCCAGCACACACCAAGTGGGCCCCAGAAGTGGATTTCTGCACTATCTATCATAGTTTACTCATTCTCTGCAAACCTAGATTACTAGCTTACTATTTAAACAACTTTTAGAGGATTATTTTATACCTCATGACATTTTAGATCTGAACTTTGTACTCTTTGATGGAATGAGTCTCTAAACTCCATTGTTGGGGGTGAGGAGCTCTGCTGTGTCTCGATGAATTAATGCAATTATTTCTGTTTTCTATTCAAACACGCTTGTTTCTATCTAAGATGTTCATTCGCACTTCAATATGATGAATGTGATGATCCGTGACACTCATCACCATTCTCAATCTATGAATGCGTGCCTGACAACCACTCCCGTTCTACCTTCGATTGAATGAGTATCTCTTGGATTCCTTAATCAGAATCTTCGTGGTATAAGCTAGAATCCATTGGCAGCATTCTTGAGAATCCAGAAAGTCTAAACCTTGTCTGTGGTATTCCTAGTAGGATTCAGGGATTGGATGACTGTGACGAGCTTCAAACTCACAAGGGTTGGGTGTAGTGACAGACGCAAAAGGATCAATGGATCCTATTCCAGCATGAGTGAGAACAGACAGATGATTAGCCGTACGGTGATAGCGCACCTGGACCATTTTCACTGAGAGGACAGATGGTAGCCATTGACAACGGTGATCCACCAACATACAGCTTGCCATAGGAGGAACCTTGCGTGCGTGAAGAAGAAGACAGGGGGAAGGCAGAGATTCAGACGACAAAGCATCTCCAAAACTCCAACATATTCTCCATTACTGCAAAACAAGTATTTATTTCATGCTCTTTTATTTTTCGCAATTCAAACTGATAAATATAATTGATATCCTGACTAAGAGTTACAAGATAACCATAGATTGCTTCAAGCCAACAATCTCTGTGGGATTCGACCCTTACTCACGTAAGGTATTACTTGGACGACCCGGTGCACTTGCTGGTTAGTTGTGCGGAGTTGTGAAAAATGTGAATCACAATTTCGTGCACCAAGTTTTTGGCACCGTTGCCGGGGATTGTTCGAGTTTGAACAACTGACGGTTCATCTTGTTGCTTAGATTAGGAAAATTTTGTCTTTTGGGTCAGAGTCTTTTATTATTGTTCTTGTTAAAATTTTAGAATCCTTATTTCCTTTTTCTTAATTATTTTCGAAAATTTTTAAAACCAATAACTTCATGATTTAGTCTTCTGTTTGAGTTTAGTTTCATGTTTTAAGTTTGGTGTCAACTGCATGTTTTTATTTCTCTTTAAATTTTCGAATTGCATGTTCTTTGTTCTTCCTTAATCTTCAAGTTGTTCTTGTTTATTTTCCTTGTTTGATCTTTGGTGTTTTCTTGTTGATTTTTCTTTAGTTTTCGAAAATTTTATTTTGGTTTTCTAAAAATTTTAAGTTTGGTGTTCTATCTTCATGTTCTTGTTGTTCTTGTGAGTTTTCAAAGTGTTCTTGAGTCTTCCTTGTGTTTCGATCTTAAAATTTTTAAGTTTGATGTTCCTTGGTGTTTCCCTCCAAAATTTTCGAAAATAAGGAACATTAGATCTAAAAATTTTAAGTTGTGTGTCTTTTGTGTGTTTTTCTCTTTCATCATAAAATTCAAAAATAAAAAAAATATCTTTTCTCTCTATTTTAAAGTGAATTTTCAAAAATTGCTTTTAAAATTCAGATTTCTATTTCAAAATTTAAAATCTTTTTCAAAAATCATATCCAAAGTTTTTCAAATCTTCTTAATTAAGTAATTATTTTAGTTTTAAATTTTTTTATTCTTAATTTTCGAAATCTATATTTAATTTCTAGTTATTTTATTTCAATTTTTTTATTCGCTCTCTTTTTATAAAATAAAAAAATAAAAATATATTTTAATTGTAATTCACATCAATTCCCTTCTCTCCATCATGGACCTAAGTGGAAACGAACAGTCCAGAAGGACTTTGGGGTCATATGCTAACCCCACTACTGCTTCATATGGGAGCAGTATCTATATACCCTCCATTGGAGTCAGTAGCTTTGAGTTGAATCCTCAGCTCATTATCATGGTGCAACAAAGTTGCCAGTATTCCGGTCTTCCACAGGAAGAACCTACAGAGTTTCTGGCACAGTTTTTACAAATTGCTGACACAGTACATGATAAGGAAGTAGATCAGGATGTCTACAGATTATTACTATTTCCATTTGCTGTAAAAGACCAAGCTAAGAGGTGGTTAAATAACTAACCTAAGGCTAGCATAAGGACATGGAAACAGCTGTCAGAAAAATTCCTGAATCAATACTTCCCTCCAAAATGGATGACACAGCTAAGGCTGGACATCCAAGGCTTTAAACAAGGAGATAATGAATCTCTTTATGATGCCTGGGAGAGATACAGAGAGATGTTAAGAAAATGCCCCTCTGAAATATTTTCAGAATAGGTGCAGTTAGACATCTTCTATTATGGGCTTACAGAGAAAGCTCAAATTTCTCTAGATCACTCAGCTGGTGGATCTATACACATGAGAAAGACGATTGAAGAGGCTCAAGAGCTTATTGATACAGTTGCCAGAAATCAGCATCTGTACCTAAATAGTGAATCTTCTACGAAAGAAGAGGCTAAAACAGTAACTGCTGAACTTAGTCCTGCAGAACAAATTACTAAATTCAATCAGCAATTAGACTTTCTAACAAAATAGCTGGCCGAGTTCAAGGAAATACTACAAGACACAAGAATGGCTAATATAACTATGGAGGTACAGTTGAAGCAAACAAAATAATAGTTATCAAAACAAATAACAGAAGAGTGCCAAGCAGTTCAATTAAGAAGTGGGAAAATATTAAATACCTCACTTCAAGGTAGCAGGAAGCCAAGAAATGAACAAACTGCTATTCAAAATCCCTCTGAGGACAGTAAGAGCCCAGCGAGGAATAACTCTGGCATTCAAACG